>NC_056726.1:1604363976-1604663976 GCF_019279795.1 Protopterus annectens | reverse complement strand
AGAAAGAAATTTCAACTCTGCAGTTGCAGCTGGCTCAAAGGGAGGTAGAGTGAGCTTTTCCAATACAAAGTTAAGGTCCCAGGCTGGACTAGGGGCTCCCCTGGGTGGTCTTACATTTTTGGCCCCTCTGAGGAATTGCTTCAGCAGTGGGTGAGAGAAGAGGGGTGGCTCTGTATTATAATGTGCTGAAATGGCAGAGGCATGAATTTTAATAGAAGAGAAGGAAAGGCCCTTGTAAAACATCTCTGTTAAGTATTGAAGAATATGCAGTAAACTGGGCACTGTTGTGCCCATCCCCTGAGTTTGGCTCCAGGAACAAAATCTTTTCCACTTTTCAGCATAGGATTTTCTAGTACTAGGCCTCCTTGCATCCAGAATGACATCCAGCACTTACTTACTGAGGGATGGTAATGGAGAGCTCAGATAATTAGTTAGGCTGCAAGATTCAGGGTTTGAAGCTGGGAGTGCAGAATCTAGCCCTCCTTCTGGGACAACAGAGAAGGGGTCTGAGGTAGGTGCCATAGTTCCAGCAGTGACACACTGCACAAGAGGGGGTACCAGTGTTGGCGTGTCCAGTCTGGTGCAATTAGTATTGTCCTTGGTTTGTCCTGTTTGATCTTTAGTAGAACTTTGGAGAAGAGAAGCAGAGGGGGGTAAAGGCATAAACTGAGAGGTTTTCACAGGTGAAGGACAAGGCATCCACTTTCCAAGCTTGTCTGTGGGGAGTCCTTGTGCAGAATTTGTCCAATTGGTAGTTCTGAGGGGAGGCAAGCAGGTCTATCTCTGGGCTCCTCCATTTGTTTCTCAACATGTTGAATATCTTTGGTTCCAGTTTCCACTCATGTGGATCCATGAGATTTCTGCTTAGGTCGTCTGCCAGTGACTTTAGCTTGCTTGGCAGGAATTGAGCCTGTAGGTGCACTTGGTAGCTCAAGGCTGTGTTCCACAGAGCTATGGCTAGTCTGCAAAGACTAAATCTCTTATTTAACCGAATGCCTGGACAAGAAGATAGTCCCTAAAGGGCTTAGGCAGTGGAGGTTCCCAGTGGGCCTAGAGGATGGTTCCGATTTTCATGGACAACTTTTGGCTTTATTTGACAAGCACAGCTTCGAATACATGGCGATGTTGATTGATTATTACACAGCACAGGTGGAGGTTTATAGAAATGATTTGGCTAGCTTAGAGCAAGAAATCAAAAACAACCACGATTTCTTGCGCTATAAATATGATTATTCACGAGTGTTTTCCAGCATTGATGCCTCCATTAATAAACTTTGTGATAATAAGAGAAAGAAAATCACTAGAGATCTGCAATTAATGAAGAGGTTGCTGCTAGCAAACAACATTATATTTCATTGTTTCATCAACAAATAAAGTGCCTGTTGCCCTTGATGAATACATTGCCTATGTTACACTAAAAACATGATAAGCTATCAATATTACAATAGGAACTGGATGGCAAACTGATAATAGGTTCATAGTTACTAGGTATCTCTGCCAAAGAGGACATTCTCAGGTCTGCAGCATCCACCCTCTTTAAAAGTGCAACACAGTACAGTATCAGCAATGCATTTACATACTGTGGGAGTAGAACCCACAGCCTTCTGCATTAAAAGCAAGTACATTGCCTGTTGTACTATTAACAAAGCAAGCAGAATCAGCATAAGCAGCACTAAACTTTTAACCCCTGAAGCTCTCAGCTCCTTGTAAAATCCACTCGACACTCAACTGTATCTCTCAACTTTGCAGCATAAGAAATCTGGAAAAAGCCAAAATCTATTGGGGGGGGGGACAAAAGCCCAGAAAGTAGAGATACATTTTAAACATTGCTTGTATAATCTTGAAAAGTTGCTAGAATAAAATACTGTGCTATCAACATGCAATTCACTGCCAAGTCATGAACCCAGGACCCTGTGCATTACAGAGCAACATACCACTATGCCAAATTAGCTGTTTCTGCAAAGACAGGAAGTCTGAAACTTAAATGGCTATCATTTAGTGAATTCAGTTCTCAACGTAGATCTCAACCTCTTAGCACAAAACACCTGAACAAAGTAAATAATGGGCGAATACAGCCTCCAAACATATTCACTGAATTCAGTTCTCACCATAGCTCTCAACCTAGTAGCACAAAACTCCTGGACAAAGCAAATAATGGGGAATACAGCCCCAAAAGTAGGGACAAATTTCAAGTATTGATCTTATAAACTTAGAAAATTACTAGAATAAAAGGTTGTGTTACCATGTATCTTCTGAAGAATATGAAGTCTGAAATTCAAATGTCTGTCATTACTTAGTGAATTAAAATCCAGAAAACCACAGATTGTATGAGGAACAGAACAAAACAAACATATGAGGTAAAAATCTGAATTTTTTTCACAAGTGGTGGTGGGTAGGGAATTCAGGCTGTTGCTATTTGCATCCAAGGTATAGGGTTTGAACCTGTCTGTAGCCACCAGGTATATTTAATTGGGGCATTACATATACACATACACATATACACACACACACACACCTGGAATGAAAAGTATCTCTCCCTCCTAATCCCGGTCCTCTGTAGTAGTAGTCTATGAACAGGTAACTAACAACTCCCTGTAAGTTATTAAACACACAAACACCTCTGAATGAATAAAAGTAACTCATTCTCCCTCCTAATCCCAGTCCTCTGTAGTAGTAATTTGTGAACAGGAAACTAACAACTCCCTGTAAGTTATTAAACCACAGAAGCAAAGTTTCACCTGGTCCTGTGAAAATATAGCTAAGCAAAGTTTCACCCGGTCCTGCAGGCTAGGTACACACACTGGCAAAAATAACTCTCCCTACGGTCCTTGCCTCTGGAATACAAATAACTCAATCTCCCTCTGGTCCTCTATTAGTTGTTAAACTCACTCAATCTGTGAACTGGAAAAGAACAACTCCCTCATAGGTAGGTACTAGGCTATCAGCCCTAGGGCCTATACAAGCCTAGCCAAGAGTGGTGGAATACACTTTAGAAATAAATGACAGTAATTAGAGTTAGTCTTCTTTAACTGCAGATGATGCATGTTAATGCACTTTCTGTTAGGCTGTCAACATCTCCAGTTCATAATACAGATATTTTAAAATGTCACCCTGACTGTCCCCAGTTGTTTTTGGATTTGTCCTCCATTATGAATGTAAAATGTTGAAAGTTATGGAAAAGTGTCTCAGGACTAACTTATCTGTCCGACAAGCACATCAAACGTTGCTAGGTTTTGTAATTTTCGTCCTGCAAAAACAATTCAGACCTGTTGCTATTACACAAGAAACCTAGTTTACACCAGTGGCAATAATCATTAGCCAATCAAAATATTCCATCTGTACTTGCCATTTCATTGACAGCTCAGATCCCTTTAAACTCTCATCAGTTTGGATTTGCTCACACATCAAGCTCTCCATCCATCATCTTGCTAGACATTAGTTTACAAAAAAATAACCATATTATAAACATAAAACAGAATAACTTCTCATATAAAAGTAATACTTTTTTATACTGCATTTCACACTGAGCAGTGTTTCTGGCTGTACAGCTCATGCCTAACCATTATATCTACAACCTTTACAAAAAATAACAAACCTGGTAATCACTACCAGGGTTCTATGGCAGTAACATTCACAAACACTGAAAGACGAGAATCGTGGTTAAGTGTGTTACAAAGATATATAATGCAATCTACAACTTCTGGATTAAAGGAACCACACTGGTACTTCACCCATGTACAGTCACAAATGTTAAAGCTGGAGAAATTAAAGATCACAGAAGCCCGTTTTTACCAGATAACATTTAGGCACTGGCAGCATTATGTAGAGTCCAAGTCAGCAACACATACATAAACAATAATCTATAATCTCATTTTACCTTTAGCCTCACAATCAGCACAATATTTATTCTCCTCTTCCATAAGAAGAGTGGTAAGAACCATTTGATACCGGTCCACATCCTTTACCAATTTCCCAGTCATGGTAAATCCAGCAATTTATATAAAGGAATGTACAGAAACGCTTTTCAGAGTAGAGCGATGCCAACAATCCTTCCCGATTAAAATGTTAACACCCTTTCGAGACAAAAAAGTGACAGCGCTGTATGCCTTTATATTCCTATGGTATGTGGAGTCTGTATGAACCACCATCATGTGCCTAAATTGCCCTTGGGTTACAATTAACGCTCAGAGACAGACTTAAGAATCTCAGTTTTCTGTATGCTTGCAAACAAGTCTGTTCAATTAACAACAGAAAGTGTGTAATATTTTGGAATGAATATATATATATATATATATATATATATATATATATATAAGTCAAGTTCTTGCATTCACCGTTTCTAAGTCTCCATAAAAGCAGAGAAAAAGTACAGTTGTGTACACTTACCATAAATGTAGATGTTCGAGTGCATTCACTGTTGCAGTCATTACATTTGGGTTATCTGCTTGCAGGGTAGCCCTCTGCTGGCCTGATTATCAAAGTCTTGGGTCCTGCGTCGGTTGCTGTCTCTTCTTCCATGACATCAGGTAGTCAGGGGTATAAAACATGCAGCCGACGCCATTACATTAGTTTTTCTTGCCCCAGCTGCCATAATGGGAAGCAATTATATACCAGGTTACACCTCCAATTATAAGCAAATACACCAGAAAGCTTAAATACAGTAAACAAGAAGAGAGGTATAGCAAATAGAACTCAGGGGGCTGGAGGGAGGGTAACCAGGACTGCAACAGTGAATACACTCGAACATCTACATTTATGGTATGTGTACACAACTGTACTATGTTCTTCATGTTTCATTGTTGCAGTCATTACATTTGGGTAGATTCCCAAAGCTAAGGAAGGGAGAAGGCAATTAGAGAGCATTAGGACCAGCTATTAGGCCCTGCAAGACTTCAGTGGCAAAACCAGCTCTGGATTTAGAGAAAATAGGCAAGTGGTAATGCTTGGTGAAGGTATGAGCAGAACTCCAGATAGCAGCTTCTAGGATGTCCCTGGTAGGAACACCTCTGAGAAAGGCTGTTGAAGTAGAAGCAGACCTGGTGGAATGTGATCTTATCCCCTGTGGGGTAGGTTTTCCATGGTGCTTATAGCAGAAATGAATGCAATGGCCTATCCATTTGAAATGGTTTGCTTTGAAATGGCCTCCCCCTCTGCCCCTGCAGCAAAGGCAACTAGCAGCTGTTCAGTTTTTCTGAGAGGCTTAGTCCTGTCCAAATAAAATCTAAGTTGTCTCTGCACGTATTCATTCTCCTTTGTTCTGTGGATTAGAAAAGAAGGTTGGCAAATGAATGGACTGATTAAGGGCCACACTGGATACCACCTTGGGCATAAAGCAAGGATTGGTCCTGAGGGACACCGTGTCTGCATGGAAGGTGATGAAGGGCTCCACTGCCATGAGGGCCTGTAATTCAGACACTCTTCTTGCTGAAGTGATGGCTAGAAGGAAGGCTGTTTTCCAAGAAAGAAATTTCAACTCTGCAGTTGCAGCTGGCTCAAAGGGAGGTAGAGTGAGCTTTTCCAATACAAAGCTAAGGTCCCAGGCTGGACTAGGGGCTCTCCTGGGTGGTCTTACATTTTTGGCCCCTCTGAGGAATTGCTTCAGCAGTGGGTGAGAGAAGCGGGGTGGCTCTGTATTTTAATGTGCTGAAATGGCAGAGGCATGAATTTTAATAGAAGAGAAGGAAAAGCCCTTGTGAAACATCTCTGTTAAGTATTGAAGAATATGCAGTAAGCTGGGCACTCTTGTACCCACCCCCTGAGTTCGGCTCCAGCAACAAAATCTTTTCCACTTTTCAGCATAGGATTTTCTAGTACTAGGCCTCCTTGCATCCAGAATGACATCCAGCACTTGCTTACTGAGGAATGGTAACGGAGAGTTCAGATAATTAGTTAGGCTGCAAGATTCAGGGTTTGAAGCTGGGAGTGCAGAATCTGGCCCTCCTGCTGGGACAACAGAGAAGGGGTCTGAGGTAGGTGCCATAGTTCCAGCAGTGACACACTGCGCAAGAGGGGGTACCAGTGTTGGTGTGTCCAGTCTGGTGCAATGAGTATTGTTCTTGGTTTGTCCTGTTTGATCTTTAGTAGAACTTTGGAGAGGAGAGGCAGAGGGGGAAGGGCATAAACTGAGAGGTTTTCACAGGTGAAGGACAAGGCATCCACTTTCCAAGCTTGTCTGTGGGGAGTCCTTGTGCAGAATTTGTCCAATTGGTAGTTCTGAGGGGAGGCAATCAGGTCTATCTCTGGGCTCCTCCATTTGTTTCTCAACATGTTGAATATCTTTGGTTCCAGTTTCCACTCATGTGGATCTGTGAGATTTCTGCTTAGGTCATCTGCCAGTGACTTTAGCTTGCTTGGCAGGAATTGAGCCTGTAGGTGCACTTGGTAGCTCAAGGCTGTGTTCCACAGAGCTATGGCTAGTCTGCAAAGAGGGTATGAGTGGGTTCCCCCCGCTTGTTTATGTACCACATAACAGTGGTGTTGTCTGTTTTTACCAATACTTGTCCTGGAAGAATGTGGTCCTTGAAGGCTGACAGAGCATTCTGTACAGCTAACATTTCTTTTTGATTGATATGCAGGTGCATTTGACTGGGGTTCCATTTGCCCTGAATGCACTGCCCTGCCAAGTGAGCCCCCCATGCATAGTCTGATGCGTCTGTTGTTAGGGTTTGGGCAGCAGGGGGAAGAGTGAATGGCAGTCCCTTGTTGAGGTAGCAGGCCTCTGCCCACCAAAGGAATTCTGTCTTTATACAAGGGATGATAGGAATCACTGATTCCAGGTCCTGAGAATGTTGACACCATAGGCTTTTTAGATACCATTGTAGTTTCCTCATATGCAGTCTTGCATATGGAATTAGTAGGATGCAAGAGGCCATGAACCCTAGAGCTTGCAGTATTTTCCTTGCAGTTAACTGGGTTTGTTTGGCCAGTAATTTGAAGTAGGCTGTCAGGTAAACTTGTTTTTCTGGCATGAGGTAGGCCATCTGGGAAGTTGTGTTCAAGCTTGCTCCCAGGAATACAATTTGTTGGCAGGGTACTAGATGAGATTTCTTTTAGTTTATGGTGTACCCCAGTGAGGTTAGCAGTTTCTTTACAAATGCCAGATTATTTAATAGTATGTCCTGGCTTTATGCCTGAATTAGACAATCATCCAGGTATGGATATATTTGAATATTTATTTGCCTGCAAAATGCAATGACTGGAGCTAGGCATTTTTGTGCATACCCGGGGCACAGTTGATATGCCAATGGGCAGTATTTTCTGAGAGAATCCCTTACTGGGATGTGCATGTAAGCTTCCTTTAAATCCAGTGTTGCCAACCAGGCCTTTTTGGCCAGCATGGGAAGCAGCTGATGAAGAGTTAGCATTTTGAATTTTGGAATTAGCGAAAGGTGTTTGGGATTGATAGGTCCAGGCTAGGATGCCAGGAGTTGTCTTTTCTGGGTACCAGGAAAAGTCTGGAGTAAAAACCTTGTCCCCATTTTTCTGCTGCGACAGGTTGAATAGCCCTGGTACTTAGAAGAGAGAGAACCTGCTGATGAGCCTCTTCCCACTGATTTGGGGGTAGGTCTGGCCAACCTTTTGGGGTTGGTAAGGTGTGGAAGTGGAATCTGTATCCTTGGGAGACTATATTTAAAACCCATTTGTCTTGGGTAATGAGTTCCTAGTTTTTTGCATGCAGGGAGATCTTTGCCCCTAAAGGTGCGGTCAGTTGAGCAGGGCTTGGAAGGTTTAAGGTTAAGTCACTGAGACAGTTTACCATAGGGGGGTGTCTTACTACTTCCAGCTTTGGAAGTGGGAGCCCCCCACTGCTTAGGCCTGTGAGTAACTTGAGACTGTGGCCTAGGTGGTCTGCTGTTCCTGGATTTGGATGGAGAAGGCCTGGAAGAGACAGGAAAGGACCAATTCTTAAAAGGCCAATGTCTACTAAATCTGGGAGGCTGTACTTGCAGGAAATCTTTAACAGTTTGCATAGATTTACCTTTTTCCTCCATCTTTTTAAGAACTTCTTTTGCTTTGTTGCCAAACAGGCGATCTTGGTTTAAGGGAGCATCCAGTAATTTGGCTTTAACATGATCTGGCAGAGTTTGCTCCTTAAGCCAAGCATGTCTTCTAAGAACAGACCCAGTAACAGCAGCCCTACAAGATGCCTCTAAGAAGTCAAAACCACATTGAAAAGTATGTTTACCAACTTGTTCAGCAGAATGCATTAAATCCTGCAATTCTTTATTTTCAGCACAGTCAGAAATCAACATCAATTTCTGTTTAAGTAATCCAATAATATGCTGCTGGTACTTTAACATATGAAACTGGCAGTTTAAGGCCCTAATGGCCAAAGTAGCAGAAGTGTATACCTTCTTACCCCATCTGTCCAGGGCCCTGGAATCTCTATCAGAGGGGGTAGGATTTTTGGCAGTAGTAGCTTTAATGTCTTTGGGTCCCTGTGAAATGGTCTGCAGTAGGATTCTTAAAGAGGAACTTGTGAGAATCAGGTACTCTGTAATACCTGTCAGGTTTCCTGGGAGCCGGAGGTAAGGTGCCTGGGGCCAGGCTAGATTCCAAGAAGGCATCATCTACAATGTCCAGCACAGGGTGGATAGCTAAAGGCCTGTGTTGAGGCAGGAGTAAGAATTCCCTAAGCCTCTTTTTGGAGTCAGAGTAATCCTGGCTTTCCCAACGGAAATGCTCCCTAAGAGTGTCCAAAGTTTCACCAAAAGAGAAATCTTCTGGAGGGGAAGCAGAGGGAATGGAGTCCTCTGCATCAGAATCCTCATAGGTAGATAAGGGCAAATCCTGGTCATCAGAAGAAACAGAAATTTCCGAATCCTGATCAGAAGAATCAGAAGGAAAATCAGTTCTAGGTCTCTTAGAGGGGGGATAGCTAAAGGCCTGTGTTGAGGCAGGAGTAAGAATTCCCTAAGCCTCTTTTTGGAGTCAGAGTAATCCTGGCTTTCCCAGCAGAAATGCTCCCTAAGAGTATCCAAAGTTTCACCAAAAGAGAAATCTTCTGGAGAGGAAGCAGAGGGAATGGAGTCCTCTGCATCAGAATCCTCATAGGTAGATAAGGGCAAATCCTGGTCATCAGAAGAAACAGAAATTTTGGAATCCTGATCAGAAGAATCAGAAGGAAAATCAGTTCTAGGTCTCTTAGAGGGAGAAGGGTGGCTTCCCCTAATTAGAGTAATAAGGTCTTCAGCCATTCTTATCATTTGTTTTTTAGGTATATGGGTCTGACCATGCAGTTTGGACATTGTTTTTCTAGGCGTGGATCGAGTCTTAGGCCTTGAAGAAGAAGATGGCTTCGGTTTGATATGCAAGTCAGTAGGCCTGAATACACCCTCAGAAACCGGTGCCTGCACAGCGGCTCCAGACCCATCCAAGGAAGACACATCCACAGGTTCCATAGTCAAAGAAGCATCTCGTGAAATACTGGACTCCGAATGGGTCTCAGTAGAGGCCTGTGAATCTGAAGTAGTGGGTATCAGGGGCTGCGAAAGCACCTCACTGAGTACCAGTGAACTGGCAACTAGCTTAACGGAAGCATCGTCGGCAGCTTTGGACCTATATGGTCTGTCTCTGTCTTTATCTTTACATTTTTTCGGAATGTCGGTAGTCGGATGGCTTACCGAAGCCATTTCTGGATAATTGAACTGAGTACCGAAATAGTTAGATGCAAAAATTAACCAATGACGAATAGTACAAGGATTGAATAAGGCACAAAACCAACAGTGAGGGACGTCATGGTCTGGGCCTAAACAAGGAATGCAGTACAAATGAAAATCTTTATGCGGTATTTGCTTTCCACAAGAAATACAATTGTTAACTTTTACTGACATCAGTTTAGAGCAAGAAAAAGGATTCCCAACAGGGTGCTTAGCTTTTTTGAAGACTTCAGTTCTGAAACTTGAAAATGAAAATTTCAGGAGTCGGACGACCAGCACTTGCAAACTGCTTCTGCTTCGGGCACCGCACGGCAAGAAAGACTGATATAATTGTGTCGGCTGCATGTTTTATACCTCTGACTACCTGACGTCATGGAAGAAGACAGCAACCGATGCAGGACACAAGACTTTGATAATCAGGCCGGCTGAGGGCTACCTGCAAGCAGATAACCCAAATGCAATGACTGCAACAGTGAAACACGAAGAACATCTTAAGTTATTGCCAGCCAAAAAACTAAGAAGCAAAGTTTCACCCGTTCCTGCGAGAGCAGCTAGGTCCCGTGAGAGCAGCAGCTACAGGCTTTACAGCTATCCAGCCTGCAGACATTGCAGTCCAATCACCTTCCAGTCTATGTGGTTGGAACTGCATAGACTTCTGGGGCATCTGCAGTCTGATGCCTTGTTTCCCAATCGGGACTGCTGTTTAACCAGTCTGAGTTTGGGAAGACTTACTCTAAATTATAATTGTTTTATTTTTACAGCAGTCTTAGTTTGGGAAAATGGTCCATACACTGTAAATTATTTTTTCCAGCAGTTTGAGTTCAGGAAACGGACACTCATTTTTTTTTTTTTTTTTACAGCTTGGGGGGCTGCAGTCTTGCAGTCCAATACCACGAGTCGCGAATTCTGTCTTCAAAGTTTGTCATAAAAAGTTGTGTTCTGAACTCTTATCTTCTGAGCTACATATTTATCCCTGCTTCACATTGCTTATGTATGCTAAATCTAACCCTAACCCTGTCCCTCTTCTTAACATCAACCCTACAGATTGCTTTACAAAAAAACCTTCCCTAATAGTACCACTGCCATACTGTAGTGCACATGTATAACAAATAACTTTCTCTTAACCAAGCCTTTACTCTAACCATAACCCAAAAACACTTGTACACACTCCCATCCTTAATGTCAAAGCCTTTAGTATATCCCAACGTTTCAGTACTCCAAAGCATATCCCATAAACAACACAAAATATGCAACTCTACCCCATTCAGCAAACATTGCACTCTGTGAAAACTTTTGACTTAAAACATAGCAGTACATTCTCTTGAACAAGTCACCATCCCACAGTATGAACAACTATATATAATACATATATATATATATATATATATATATATATTAATATATATATATATATATATATGTTTGGCTAGTGTTTTAGATGTTTTGGGTTCATATAATCAAATTGTGATTAAATTAGACATAAACATGCATAGTGGATTAATTGTGGAAGATATGTAGAATGCTGAAGAACTATTTTGAAAGCAGTATTTTGAATATAGTATCCTAAAGATAGAATTTTGTAAAGAATATTCTAGAAAACAACTTATTTTTTTATATAGTGATTTACCTTCAGAATTCCGTTTTCAGAATGCAGTCTCCTAGCTTTCAATTCTAGATACAAAATTCTGAGAAAATAATTCTGAAGGTAGCTGCAATGGAAAATATAGCATTTTGAAGCTAAAATTCATACTGTAGAGGTCTGAAGATTGAATTCTGTAGGCGAAATTCTGAAATATAATTCTATTTACTGAATTCTGAAGATAAAATTCTGAGTATAATATTCTAATTTCTAGAATTCTCATTTCAGCATTCTATCCCCAAATCATCACTATCTTCGAAACTCTATTTCTACAATTCCATTTATCGTCTATCTTCAAATTCTCGGCATAGAATTCTGATATAATTCACAATTCTGAAAATAGAATTTTCATAGGATCATAGGAAGTTACTAGGCTATTTGCCATGAGGTCCTTATAAGCCTAGCCAAGAGTTTAGCCCATGCATAGACAAATCAGCACCCAATACCCCTGTCCAACAGGAACACAGATGGAATTCCAGGGATATATTTTCTATTTTCCATCCAGTTATCCAGATTACTCTTAAAAAGGGGTAAAGAGGTACTCTGCTTGACGTGGAGAGAGAGTCTATTCCATAGATGGGGGAGTCTCTAGGACACAAATCTGTCCCGCCAGCAAGTCCTGTTGATGTCACAGACCAGGTCAAGGCCGATTGTGTGGGTTACTCGAGTGGAGCTTGACTTGTGGATATGCAGCAGTCCCATCAAGGCGGGGTCTGAGATCACCTTGTATGCCAGACAGAGGTCACATTTTGAGCATAGAACTCTAAGGAAAAAATTATAATGATAGAATTTTAAACATAGACTTTTGAAGGTGTAATAGTAAAGTTCAGAATTCTTGCTTCTAAAATTCTATGTTCAAGATTCTAACTTCAGAACTCTAGCTCCATAATTTCATGCTCAGAACTCACTAAGCAGATAGATTTCCTAAGACAGAATTCTAATGCTGGAGCACAGACAATAGGATTTTGAATATAAAATTATGTAACCACATAGAGTTCTGAAGATAGAAATATATTTTCTGAATTGTATCAAATCTTTATCAAAGCTTGGCTTACTGTTTACCAGTAGAAATTTGCTTTAAAATTCTGTCCAATGAATTCACTCTTTAGAATTATATCTTTTGAATTCAGATTTTTTTAGGGGTAAATACCTCCATGAAAATCTGGTCCATTTTAAAAAGTGGGAATGTATAAAGTATCGAAGCCTAAGTGCACTTGTCAAGACACTGGATGACAAATTTTGCAGCAGATATATTGCAATATTTGAGTAACATAACACAAGAGTTTCACTAGGTCAGAAGTTTAGCATTTCACAGGTAGCAACATTTAATGCATCTGTGCTGGTCATTAATGCTATGAGCATTAGTAATAAAATCTTTTTATTACAAAATTAATGCTATGAGCATTAGTAATAAAATCTTTTTATTACAAAATTTGCTACATTCTCACAAGATTTCTTTTGTTATTGTTTGTGAAACATGATTAAAGAACAATGACTAGAAACCAGTAGTGTCAAGGTATAAATGTTTTAACTATAACAGATATTCCAACAAAAAAAGCAGGTGGAGATGTTAGAGATTAAAGACTGTTATGAGACCAGTGGTTATTACATCTTTGATGTAACATCAATGTAGTTTGTGTAACTGTGACAATAAAGACAGCCATGGAACAGATAACAATTGTTAAAAGTGTGTAAACCACCAAAGTCAAGTGCTGATGACCTTGAGAAATTCCCACATTTCTTTCGCGTAACAGAGGAGAGAAAAATAATAGTGGCTGGGGATTTAAATTCACCAGGAACAGACTCATATAACATTAACTTAGCACTAATATAATATTAACTTAACAGCACTAATAAGGAAGTTATCAACAATATTTCAGATTTAAAATATACCAGGGAATGGAACATACTGTACACTGTTTATGTTGTTAAGGAAATGGCTGTTATTTTGATTCAAGTTTTGCCACCGTTGATATTCACTGATTATGGCGTTATAAATGTGAAATGACTGCTAGATAATTCTGCCAAATTGAAATCTAAACCAATGCACTAAAGATTAATAAAAGACTATAAGAAAGCAAAACAGTCACTATGTAAAACTAATTGGAGTGATGCAGTCAGTGGAAATACTGTAGTAGGAATGTTCAAGTTCTGAAAGGGAAATTGAATGAAAATAAAAATCTAAAAAAGTATAACATCAGGATCTAGGCATCTAAGGTCAGGAGAATATATTTCCATAAGACAAAATTCTTAAGTTGAGGGACAAAAATATAAGAAATGGAAATGAGGTTGAACTATAACTTTGAAAACTGAAATAAAGAAGCTGTATAGAAAAATTAAACTTACTTTGAAACAAAATGAAGAACATTTGCATAAAGACATTTAGCATAATAAGAAATCATTTTATAGATACTTAAGATGTGGTGGGAGTAAAGACATACAGATTGATAAACTGTGAGCAGACTCTAAATATTTTTCTCAAACACGAGACCACAATAAATCATTTCAAAACTTTTCCCACCTTTAATGTGACCTATAACCTGTACAATCCAATTGAAAAACAAACAAATCTGTTAGGGGGAAAATATAAAAAATAAAAAACATACGATAAGCTGATTGCATAAGTATGTACACCCTTAAACTAATACTTTGTTGAAGCACCTTTTGATTTAATTACACCATTCGGTCTTCTTGGGTACACACCTGCCATTAATGAAAGAGACTCTGATTAACCCCAAATAAAGTTCAGCTGTCCTAGTAGGATTTTCCTGACATTTACTCAGTTGCCTGCTACAGCAAAAGCCATGGTTTGCAGAGAGCTTGCAAAGCATCAAAGGGATCTCATTGTTGAAAGGTATCAGTCAGGAGAAGGGTACAAAAACATTTCCCATTTCCATAGCATTGGATATATCGTGGAACACAGTGAAGACAGCCATCAAAATGTGGAGAAAATATGGGACAACAGTGATGCTACAAAGAACTGGACGTCCCTCCAAAATTAATGAAAAGACAAGATGAAAACTGGTCCGGGAGGCTTCCAAGAGACCTACAGCAATACTGAAGGAGCTGCAGGAATTTCGGGAAAAGTACTGGTTGTGTTCTACATGTGACAACAATCTCCAGTATTCTCCATATGTTTGAGCTATGGGGTAGGGTTGCAAGACGGAAGCCTTTTCTTACACAGAAAAAACATCCAAGCCCAGCTAAAATTTGCAAAACAATACATCAGGTCTCCCAAAAGCACGTGGGAAAATGTGTTATGGTCTGATGAGACCAAGGTTGAACCTTTCTGGCCACAATTCCAAAAGGTACGTTTGGTGCAAAAAAAAACACTTTGCATCACCAAAAGAACACCATCCCCACGGTGAAGAATGGTGGTGGCAGTATGGTGTTTTGGAGTTGCTTTTCTTCAGCTGGAACTGGCTCTTTAGTCAAGGTAGAGGGAATTATGAACAGTTCCAAATACCAGTCACTTTTGGCCCAATTCCTTCAGGCATCTGCTAGAAAGCTGAAAATGAAGAGGAATTTCACCTTTCAACACAACAATGACTCCAAGCATACATCCAAATCAACAAAAGAATAGCTTCACCAGACGAAAATTAAAGTTTTGGAATGGCCCAGCCAGAGCCTAGACCTAAATCCAATAGAATATCTGTGAGGTGACCTGAAGAGGGCTGTGCAGAAAAGATGCCCTTGCAATCTGACACATTTGGCGCACTTTTGCAAGGAAGATTGGGCAAATATTGTTAAGTCAAGATGTGCCATGCTGATAGTCTCTTACCCAAGAAGACTAAATGCTATAATTAAACCAAAATGTGCTTCAACAAAGTATTAGTTTAAGGGTGTGCACACTTATGCAACCAGCTTATTGTACATTTTTTATTTTTTATATTTTTTCCCCTAACAGATTTGTTAGTTTTTCAATTGAATTGTACAGGTTATAGGTCACATTAAAGGTGGGAAAAGTTTTGAAATGATTTATTGTGGTTTAATTTTTTTATATCACAAAAACCTGGCATTTTAACAGGGGTGTGAAAACTTTTTATATCCACTGCATATATATTTACAAAATCTTATACAAAACAGTTTGGCTCCACAAAGGGGTTAATAACCTGTCCTTGTAACATCAATGTAACCTCAGAAACTGAAATAAATAAGATTATATTGAAAACAAACTAAGAAAACTAAACCCAAGCAAAGTACAATGGGAGATGGAATTAGTAGTAATGACCCGTGAACACTTGAGCATGAACTTACAGTTATTATATCTGTTATTCACTAGGTCATTTAAGTATGGGAAAATTTCTTAAGATTGGAGACATATACTTGTTCAACCCACTTTTAAGGAAAGGGGTTTACTTTCTTGTTGTTGAAAAATAACGGAGGTTATTTTGGATAAATTATCAGAATTGGAAAGATTGGGACTTGAAACCATATATCAGCATGCATATGTAGAAAACAGATCTATAAACACCTGTAGCATGATATTCTATAACAATATAATTACATTTACTAACTAAAATTCTCCTGCAATGTAACTGTTATAAACTTAACTTCATCCTTTGACAGGGTCATACACAAAACACTCATCAATAAATTAGAACAACTAGGTATTGATTCAGAGTTTCATAGACTCTTACTAGGCTAATGATGTGAAGGGTCTTTCTAAGCCTAGCCAAATTTTCCTCAAAGAATAATAATGTCCTGTATCCAAACAGGATATTAAAGGCCAGGTGTTATAAGCTACCTCTGTTAATAAGGGACATGGGTCCAGGCCCAGTGTAAATTTCCCATTTCCTATCCACTTGTCTAGGTTGTGCTTAAACTGAGTAATAGACAAATTCAGCTTCACATATATGGGAAGCCTGTTCCATAGGAGAAGCAGTCTTTGGAATATATATCTGTCTCTCCAGCATGTTCTGTTTCAGTCACAGACAAAATTCAGGTCCCTAGACCTTGTATTTCTGGTAGTTTTGGACTTATGAATATGTAGGAGCTTCATAATTGTGGGGGCTGTGGATGCCTTGTAAGCTAGGCATAGATCACCCCTCAGCAATCTATAGGAGACTGAGTACAGGAAAAGACCTTTAAGGCACTCTGCATAATGCAGGTTTGTTACACCTTGTATTCTTTTTGTAAGGAACCTCTGAGGTCACTCTAGTTGCTGCAAATGCCTGGTCAGGTACATACCAAAGGAAGCATTGTACTCTATGATTGGTCTGATAAAGGCAGAGTACAGTGGGGTAATGGCCTCTTTGGACCTAGATGCCATGCCCTTACTTATAAGTTGCACAACATAAAAGGATTTCCTTATCACTGTGGCCATGAGGTGGTTGAAGGCAAGCTACTGTCCACATGCGTTCCCAGATCCCTGACTATTGGGTCAATTTTTAGGAGTGCATTATCAACATGGTAATTAGTCAGGATGGTTGACTTCCCAAAGGGTACAATTATGTATTTCTTAGCACTGAGTTTAAGAACAAGGCTTTGACACCATTTGTTCATCAGAAATAGACCTTCCTGAAGAATGCTAGTGTCTACAGGGAAGTTGATGACAACCCCCAGCTTGCAATCATTTGCAGACTTAACCATAAACCTTCAGCATTTGCTTTCATTTCAGAGAAAGAGATGCCAAAGTACCAAGCCCTGGGGGACTCCACTAGTGACTGGCCTCTTGGTGGAGGTAGCATCACCTATTTTGACCTCCTGAGTCCTACCAGTGAGCCAGTTGGCTATCCTGCAGGTGATAAAAAGGTTTATACCATAGCTCTCAACCAATAATCAGGGACACTTTTAAAATATTAGTACTATTAACCTGAGACATTGACCGAATAAGAGAATGTGAATTAATATACATTTTCTGAAGTAGAAGAAATCTGTAACTCTAATTTTTGTCATTATTTATTAAGTGTAGTGCACCACCTTTTTTTCAAAAGTCACCAATTTTAGGAGAAATTAGAAGAGCTAAAATTCTGAGTCAAAATCAGGGATGTCCCCGAAAATCAGGGACTGTTGAGAGGTATGGTTTATACTTAAATTACTGAGCTTGTCTATAATGCCTGAGTGGGGTATTGTATCAAAAACCTCGGCCAGGTTGAAGTAAGCACAGTCTTACCTTCATGCAATGCTTTGGTGACCCTTTAAAAAAAGTCCACCAGATTTAATAGTCATGACCTTCCTTTAACAAAGCCGAACTGTGATGGGTCTAGCATTTGCAGATTATCTATGTCCTCATTTATCATGTCCATGATGATTCTTTCCATGGCCTTACATATGAGGCTGGTAAGACTTATGGGCCTGTATTTACCTGTATCAGTGGTTGGACCTCCTTTGTGCAGGGGAATGACTGTAGCCATATTCCATTTCTAGCCATATTCCATTCCTTGGGCACAAAACCTGACAAAAGCCTCCAGTTGAATAGTGATTCAAGTGGACCAGGGAGATCATGTTTCGTGCTTTTTATTAAACATCCCGGGATGTTATCAGGGCCTATCGATGCAGTGTTTTGGCCTTGGAAAGTGCATTGATGACCTGTTCCCTAGTAATGGTTGGGGGATTGTGTTATGAGGTATTTCCTTTGGACTATCAAGGGGGGGGGGATTGTGGGGAGAAATTTGATCCGAACCTTTCAGCCAAAAGGTTGGCAATGACATCTGCTTCAGTGTGAGTGATGCCATTTACAGTAAGCTTTCTGCATTGTTGTGTATTTCCTCTGAGGTTACAGACATAGCTTTAGAATGCTTTGTGGTTGTCATTTGCCTGAAAAGCTATTTTTTCTTCAGATGCAGCCTTTGAAATATGAATTAACCCTCTTAGCTGCCTGTTTAGATTGGTCAGAGGGATTTTAGTATGTATGGCTTTGTTCCTCCTATGCTTGGCCAAGATTTTTTTTTCATTTGTTGTATAACTGATTGATATTATGATTCCAGCAGAGTGGCTTGCCTTTTGAGTTTATCTTATTCTTAATACGAGTTGGCATAGCTTGCTTTATACAACTATCAATATGGCTGTACACAGATTTTTGTAAATAGCTCAGTGTATTCTATGGTGTTGACTGGGTTTGGAGGTGCTTGGAATTTAGCCAAGGTGTTGCTTACTAGAGAGAGGCTAGCCTTGGAATAGTTCCCAAAGGTTTTTGGTTTCACTGGATCCCTGGATTTATTTTTTATTTCAGGTAATACTGCCTTATGGTCAGATCTGATGAGTGAAGATATTATATTGGGTGGGGAACATCGTCCCCTTAGGTTCATGAGTACATGGTCAAGGATCTTTGTACCCTTGGTAGGAGAATGGACCAACTGTTCCAGGATGTTGGTATTATCAAAGTTTAGGAATCACTGGGCTTGTGCATTAGACATTGTGTAGGATTCCCAATCTATAGAGGTGTACTTGAAATCTCCCATGAATATCATATTAGATTGAATGCTGAGGGATTTTGTACCGGGACAGAAATCTTGATAAGATGGATAGCTGCATGGTTTACAAATCGGACATGGCAGGTATTATACAGCAATTGGACACGTGAAATTCTAGGTTACCACCAGGATGTCTAAGCCCCATATTTGTACAGGCTGCATCTCTCAGATCTATTTCATCTAAGGTATCCTAGAGTCTGTAGGCAGATTACCTTAAATGAATAAACTTGACTAAATTGAACAGTTGGGCATAGGGGAAAAATATGCTGATAAATACATTAAACGTAAGCATATGAGATTTGTGAGGTCTATACTGAAGGGTGTATATTTAATACTGTATGCAGTGAATGGAATATGGATTCATTTAAGAACCTGGATATATGGGTAGATCCAGATAAGAGTGTTTCTAATCATATCAGCCAAGTGGTTAATGATCATTATAAAACTATAGGTTGTTTAAAAAGCTTTATAAAGTCAGGCAAATCAGAAATGGTGAGATCATTGTTTGCACAGTAGAAATATACCACGGACATCAATGGTTGTGAAAATTTAACTTGTTATGAAAGACTAACGTATTTGAATTTGTACAGTGTCTCGTTAAGATATTTAAGAGGAGACCTTATTCAGGTATAATGGCATTTAGAGACAACTACCTCTGGGAATATTTGTGGTTATCAAAAAGTAGTACAGGATCATCAGACAACTTATGTAGAAGATTATATAGGAATTAGAGGTACTAATTGGTTCTCTGAGACAGTAGCTTATGAACTGAATACAATGCAAACTATATTAAACCACAAGATCAACTTGGACACTTATTATGGAAATGACTATTTTGATATATTGGTTGGCTGGATGGATGGATTAATACTGGGTGGCTAGAAGAGCATTATTGCCTGTGTTTGAAATATCTGTATTTATGTATGTAAAACAGAATTGTGAGGCCATAATTATAGTCAGAATTGTGAGGATATAATTATGATGGCAGAAAATCTCAAGACAGAATTATGCAACTAGAATTCATAAAATAGAAATGTGAAAATAAAATTCTGAAGGTAGAATTTTGAAGGAAAGATAAAAAGCTTAGGAGTTAATCTTCACAACCGTGCTTTAGAATTCCTTTTTAGACTATTACTTTCAGAATATTTGTCTTTAGAATTCCATCTTCAGGATTCTAAAGTAAATCTTCAGAACTTTCTCATCAGAATCATAAATTCTGTCTTCATAAGTCTCTTGCCAGAATCCAATCTTTAAACTTCCAGCTATGATTATAATTCTGTTTTCAGACTACTGTCCCTTGAAGATTAATTCATAATTCTGAAGGTAGAATTTAAAGATAGAATTTAGAATTCAGAAAATAGCATTCTAAAGATAAACATAATCCTGATGATAAAATCATAAATACATAATTCTGATGATAAAATTTTAAATAAATTATTTTGAACAGAGAGGTCTGATATCAAGATAGTGAAGATAGAGTTCTGTATATAGACTTCTGATGATGATCTATTCTTCAAGTTAGAAGAACAAAACTGATTATAAAGACTACAATTTTACCATCAGAATCCAGTCTTCAACATTATGTTTCAGAGTTATATCTTCAGAACTCTGGCCTCAGAATTCCATACATCTTCAGAATAATATCTTAAAAATTATAGTTCAGAGGAAAGACACAGTTCTAGAGATAGAGTTCTAAAGATGGAATTCTAAATGCTGAAGACAGAATCTTGAAAGTTCAAGTAAGCAAGCAGAAATCTAAAGATACAGTTTTGAAGAATAAACACAGTTCAGAAGTTAAAACTCAGAACACAGAAAATTTACATTTCAAAACACTGCATTCATAATTATCTCATCAGAATGCTATTTCCAGAATTATGACTTCAGAGTTCTAGCATCAGTCTTTTTACCAAATTCTAACTTCAGAATTCTAAGTTCAGAATTAAATCTTCATGATACTGTCTTCCATGTTCCATGTTTGGATGGTGCAGTGGCACAGTGGTTGTACTGTTGCCTCACGGCAAGAGGTTCTCTGGTTCAGTTCTTGGCTGGGGTGCCTTCTGTGTGGAGTCTGCATGTTCTCACTGTGCTCGTGTGGGTTTTCTACTGGTGCTCCAGTTTCCTCCCATGTTACAAAGACATGCTTTTAGAGAGTTTTCCCCCCAGGCCTCCACTGAAAATTGGCTTTGTTCCAAAGTTGGGCTTTCCGAGTAAACAAATGTTAAATAAATAAATAAATGTTGTATCTTTGGAATTCTATCTACAAACAGAATTTTGAAGATACAGTAGATGGATACAGTTTTGAAAGTACAAATTTCAAGACAGAATTCTGAAGACAGATATATTCTTGAAGGTGAAAATGATAAAGAGTTGTGAAGCTCAAATGCTGATGATGAAATTATGAGGACAGAATTCTAAAGGAAGAGAAAACCCTGATTAAAGCACTCTAAAGTTAGAATTATGAAGACAGAAGTCAAAATACATAACTCTAAAGATAAAATTCTAAAAAAGTCCAAAGATGGAATTCTAAAGACAGATATTTGTTTTTTATTTATTTATTTATGTTTACTGTGGTAGTGCACTGACCAATGTCATGCTCAGCCCAGATGAAATACAAAACATTTCATAATAAAAATATAGAAATGTAAGAAATAACAGAATAGTTCAGACTAATTACATAGAAAAAACTGTGTATATACATTCAGTGAACAAGGACAGTGTAATATACAATACATTATACATTAATTTCTAAATTGAGTCAATCTTCAATTAATCTTCAGAGAAGCAGAGATTCAGAAAGGAGATAAGTTAGGTGATCTGTTCTGTGCTGAAGCAGGAGCATTCTGCTTGGATGAAGAAGTTATTTTTGAATTGCATTCTAAATTTTAAGTAATGTTGATGGGGAGAGCATACCAAATACTGGTTGCCTGAGAGGAGAAGGCATGTACAGTGTTGTGGAGTTTGGTTCTAGGGGTAATGAGAGTTGGTGTGGCTTCTGAGTAGTATCTCATGATGTATGAGGAAGTCTTTCTGTAAGGGGAGTAAATGTGTGGAGTTGTATTTTGTAGAGCTAGGATCCTACAAGTAAGTTAGATCTTTGTTTATGGGTAGCCATTTGGCTTGTTCTATGATGATATAGTGATGCTCACAGAGAGGTGAATTTGTAATGAGTAGGCAGATGCTGTTGGATATAGTCTGGAGTATGGCAATGTTTTTCTTGGAGGCAGAAGCAAAAATTGGGAACCTATATTCAAATTGAGAAAGGAGAGCTCCCTTGCCAATGATTCTTCATGCTGGTTGGGATAGAAGAGGGGATATCTTTTTAGGCCAGAAGAGGAGGGAGTTTTGTTTTGTGACTGGTCAAGCCACATTACTAGCTATTTGAAGGTGAGGTTGTCTCTATGGATTGATTATGTCAAGTCAAAGATAGTTAAAGAGTCAGGTGCTTGGTGAATTTTCTTTGGAGTTACAAAAAAAAACCCCAGTTTTGGTCTTGGTGGGGTTGAAAAGTAGTTTATGGTTTATGAGCCAACAGTGGAGTTCATATAAGTCTGAATGTAGTTGGCATTGAATGTTGATGTGAGAATGACTTGATAGTTAAATGACCATGTCATCATCATAAAAGATACGTGGGAGATGGGAGTCACAAGGAAGTTTGTTAATAAATATAGAGAAGAGGAAGGGGTGAGAATGGATCCTTGTAATATACCATTGGTAATAGGAACAAATTCTGATTGTGAGGATTCTACTTTAACTCTAAATAGTCTGTTAGTGAGGAAGTATTTTCCGGGGGTGGCATCTGAACTGATACCAATTTCAATTTGTATTGGAGAACATAGTGATCAATAAGGTCAAATGTTTTTGTCGGGTCTATACATAGGGTAGAAGTAAGGAGACCACCATCAGAGTGTAGCAGGATATCACCATTTAGGAACCAAAGTGTTGTCATAGTACTTTGTCCAGGCCAGAATCCAAGTTGTTTGGAGACTAGCAGGTGCTACTGATGGATACAGAAGGTAAGTTGGGTGTAGACTATCTTTTCAAGATGTTTACCCAGACTTGGGAGGATGGATATTGGACAAAAGTGAGAGGCATCTTTTGGGTTGGTTTGATTTGGAAGGGGCTTAATTAGAGCAATTTTCCAAATCTATGCATAATGTTTTGTGTGAGCAATAGATTATATATGTGGGTGAGAGAAAGACATAGATATTCTTTGCAGTGGTATATGAAACTGGGATTTATGTTGTCAGATCTAAGAGGGGTGCCAGTGAAAATATTTTCTAGTAGAATACAGACTTCTTTTGGCCATAAGCATTTGAATCGGGAGAGGCGTATGAATGCTGGTGGGGCAATACATGATCTGTGGGAGGTGTGGAGTTTATTGACAGGAGACTGATACATTCTTTAAGGAAATCCTCCAGAGAAAGTTTTGCCGTACCAGAATGAATGGTGTTTTTAGACAGGGTATCATGAGGAGGTTTTCTTCCTGTAAGTAGGTTACCTTCTCTCCAAAGGTGTTGGGAGTAATGTAAGAGGGCAATTTGTTTCTTTGAAAATTTCTTTTGTACCTTCTGATGGACTTCTTGGCTATGTTACACAAGACTATAAAGGAGGTGTGTTTGTCAGTTGTGATGAGTTTGTTCCCATTTTTGTCATGCTTCATCCAGAGTTAGAAGATGTTTGAGTTCAGAGGACAGCCATCCAGTTCTGGTGAGTTTATGAAGCCTGTGCATAAGTGGGAATAATTTGTCTTGCAGTTGGAGTAGAATGTTGGTTAGGTTTACCACTGCTGTATTAGGGTCATGTAAGGAGAGTATATGGTTCCATTTGTGGACTGTGAGAAAGGTTATGAGCTTGTCTATATTTGTGCAACTCTTGTTTCTGAAGTCTTTTAATACTGATGGTAGTTTTATAGGATGGCTGATGCTTGTAAAGGTGATTAGGCAGTGGTCCCTTAGTGATGATGGCAGAATGTTTATGTTGTTGATGGAGTTTGGTATGTTTGTAATAATCAGGTCAAGTATGGAGTGTTTGCAGGACTTGAGGTTATGTCTCATTGGTTCTTTTATAAGTTGATGGAGACCTAGATCTGCTAGGAAAGTACCCATGTCAGATGAAATATGGCCAAAATAATTAAGATCGAAGTCACCTAGAATGATTATGTTACAATTTTTGGGACTCTTGATGATAGTGATGAGTGATTTGAACTCTTCTAGGGGAGCAAGAAGTGGTTGATAGCTTTAGTGATCAGTAGTGGTTTACCTTTGTGAGCTGGAAATTTTAGAAGAATCCAGTTAGGACTGGAGTCTGAGGAGGAGTTTCCTTGAGCAATGACTTTTGGGTTTAAGTTATTTCTACACAAAATTTGAGAAACTCCACCTGAAGGTCTGCCTGGTCTGGCATCATTGACATACTTTGTGGAGGTTAAAAAGTGTTGGAAGCCAGGGGAATCATTTTTACCCAGAATTCTGTGAATGCTATAATGTCTGGGCTGTGTTGGGAAATAAAAGTACTTATGTGTTCTACACTGTTTCTTATCCTATGTGTATTGTGAAGGGCACATGCCAGTGTAGGAAGGGAGTAGTTCTGATGTTGAAAAGGAGTTGATGGGCCTGGGTTGGGTTCAGTGTTACACTTAAGAAGGAATATAAAGGGGTCTATGTTCGCGCGTCGAATATGAATTACAGCGAACGCCTTGTAATCGAACATTAAACAGTGAAACTTTAAACTACCGAAAATGCTTAATATCTTAAAATAATTCATCAAATGGCCATAGCTGGCCAACAACCAGGAAGTACCACCATGCATATGGTAAGCGAAGGAAGTCTTTTTTTAAATTTGCCCTATTTCCCACTATAGTCCGATCTCAAAGTTGGTATATATATATATATATATATATATATATATATATATATATATATATATTGGGGGGCCAAGCCCTCCACCTTGGTTGATTACTTTCCTGATGTTGGCCACCTATGGCCATTCAATGAACTATTTTTCGATGTTAAGCATTTTCAGTAGTTTAAAATTTCACAGTTTAATATTTGATTATAAGGTGCTCACTGTAATTCGTATTTGATGCGCGAAGATGGACACATATAAAGTGCATGCAGGACAGTCTGAATAAGGTCTTTGGTGTTTTTAGACAGAAGAAAAAATGTTTCTGAGTCTTAGTAATCATAGAGAAGAGATCTCCTGACAGTGGTGAGCTGGGAAATAGGTGTGGTCTGATTACTGGGTGGTTGTGGTGGTGATTTGTTAGTGAGGAAGTTATGGAAGTATGGGTAATACATAGTGATATGGTGATTGGTTGTGTAAGTGTTTTATGAAGATGTTTGTTATTAGTAGTAGGGAGTGAGGGGGGTAAACAGGAAAGAAGAAGGAGGAACCTATTACCGATTGAACGTGTGTTTATACAGGAAGTTATAAGTGGGAGTTAAGACTTCCAGTAATATTGTGGTACTGACAATGAGGGTATTGAGATAAGAGGGTTTTATTATGGTGTCTTTTTAAGAGGTGTGCCTTGAAGGTGTGACAGTGGGTGGAGATCAGAGCAAATATAATGGGTGGTCTTGGTGAGAGGGGAAAGAAATGGGATTCAACTCCCACTGGCTTGAAAGTTAATCAGTCAAGATCTGTGTCTAGTAGTGAGCTCAGAAAGGGTAGGTAGAAATACATGAGTTGTTCAGAAATGAGAGCTTGGAGAAAAAAGAAAATGCTAAAGCTAAAAACACAGCATCAATGGGACCGGATGGTGTCCCCGGCTGTGTGCTACACGAGCTAAATGAGGAATTAAACCCGCACATAAGGCAGCTGTTTAATCTCAGCCTTACCACAGGATACGTGCCCAAGGAGTGGCGTACGGCAACTGTGGTCCCACTCCACAAAGGCGGCGCCTCTACAGACCCTGGTAATTACCGCCCCATAAGCTTAACAAGTCTAGTCTGCAAAGCCATGGAGAGGATCATAATGGAGCTCATAAACAAAGATATAGGGGACTTGCAGACATTGGACCCGACCCAGTTTGGCTTTGTCAAGGGAAGATCATGCCTTTGAACTTGGTCGACTTCTTCAAACAGTCACCAAGGCCATTGATGAGGGAAAGGCAGTCCATACAGCCTACCTTGACCTTGCAAGGCTTTGACACAATACCCCACTCGGTATTGTAGAAAACTTACCAGCTTAAATGTAAACCCATATGTCACAAGATGGGTTGCAAACTGGCTTAAGGACAGAACCCACAGGGTTAGAGTTGCTGGCGCTATGTCAGACTCCAAGCTGGTCACAAGTGGTGTCCCACAGGGCTCGGTCCTGGCCCCCTATTGTTTGGCATCTACTTCTCAGAAGTACATGCCAACATGGGAGGACTTTGGCTGACAAAGTTTGCAGACGACTGCAAACTGGGCGCCATAGTGGAAAGTGCATCGGACACGGATATCCTTCAGAAGGGACTCACAGAAACAGATAGCTGGTGCCAGAGCCATGGCCTGAAGTTAAACGCCAAAAAATGTATAGTCATACCCTTCGGGAAAAACAAGGTTACCCCAAGCTACCATATAGGTGGCAATCCACTAAGCACAGAAGAGGTTATCAGGGACCTGGGGACCCAGGTTGACAGTGGCCTTTCTTTGACACTCACGTTGCTAAAGTGGTTAGAAAGACCTTCTACATTGCCCACCTGATCATGAAGGGATTCACATCCAGATCTAGTGAGGTCATTGTTCCCTGTACTCTTCACTTATCAGACCAATGATCGAAAGTACAATGCCCCATTCGGGATGTATCTCACCCGACATCTGCAGCAATTGGAGAGACCCCAAAAGTTCCTCACCAAAAGGATAAAGGGACTCCAAAATCTGTCATATGCTGCCAGATTGAAGAAACTCCAGCTCTATTCAGTCGCATAGCGACTGCTCAGAGGTGACATGTGCCTGACATACAAGGCCATGTCCAACCCGAAATAATGGACATGCTCCACCTCAAAAAATCCAAATCCACCAAAACCACTAGAGCAAGCAACTTAAACCTTAGCACGAATATAAATAGGACGTGCTGGAGGGATAGATTTATCACTCAGAGACTCCCTATGCTGTGGAATAAAATCCCGGTCCATGTGAGGCAGAGCACCTCGCTGACTCTGTTCAAGAGAAATCTAGACCTGTGGATGGGAGATCGTAGGTTTACCCCGGGAATCATCTCTGTGTCACTGCTGGACAGAGGCACAACAAACTAATGGGCACAGTATTTTTTCATATAAGGGGTGGCGTAAGCCACAAAAATTTGGGCTAGGCTTATAAATGCCTTAGGGCAGATAGCCTAGTATAAACCTATGAACCTATAATAATTGTATAACAGTAAAGCTGTGTATGCTTTTCCACCATATTAATTGGGTAGACTCACCCTAAAAGGGATGCACCTATTGAGATAGAAATGTTTTGAAAGGAAAAGTCAAGCAAAAAGCAGCCATAGAGATACCTCTTTTTTCTTGTTCTTCCTTTGCTAAGGTTCCTGTGTGAAGTGTTTTAGTAGCATCCGCTGCACAGCTGATGTTGGTTTGCAGTGTAAGGACAGACCCAGGTAGCTTGACAAAGAAGCAAAATAATACAACTGTGGGCAGGGAGGAATGATCATGGTTGACATCTCAATTTTGAAGAGACAGACTGATATAATTATGTAGATGGAAGTTTGAAGATGCAATACTGAATTCAAAATTCTTTCTTTCAGAATTTTAACCTCAGAATTCTATATACAGAATTGTTCCTGTGTTTGGATTTTTAGCTTTAGTATTTTACCTTTAAATCTCTGTATTCAAAGTTCTACATTCAGAATTTTGTCTTAAAGTAGCTATATATACATAATTCTAATGATGGATAGTACTACAAAGATAGAACTGTAAAGACAGACTTGTGAAGTCATTATTATGAAGATATAATTCAGAATATAGCTTTCTAAAGACTGGTAGAATTATTACTGTAGAATTCTGTAGACATAAATATGAATTTAGAGTTATATCTTTAGAATTCTGTTTTCAGAACTGTGTCTTCTGAATACCATCTTTAAAAACTGCATTATCAGAATTTATCTTCAGACCTCCATCTACAGAATTCTAGTTTCATAATTTTGTCTTCAGAACTCTATCCACAGAGCTTTGTATTCAGAAATCTGAAAATATTTTAGAATTCTGCAGCTGTATTCTGAAGACAGAAATCTGAAGATGGACAAACATCTGAAAGCCAAAGTACAAAATTCTAAATGTTTAAATTTTATGTTCACAATTCTGTCTTCAGAGTTACATCTCAGAATTCTATTCTCAAAATTCTCTTTTCAGAATTCTAAAATAAGAAATCCATCTTCAGAAGTTGATCTTGAAAATATATCTGTTTTCAGAACTGTTTTCCTCCAGATCTATTGGAATAGAAGTATAAACCCAGACTAACTCAGTTGACCCAAGTTTGGCCAATAGCTTGGGCATCTTTTGGAACTAGCAAGGAAAATGGATTAATGATATGTCATTGCCAGCTCATCTCTCTGTTCAGTGGACAAAGTCTAAGTAGATGGCGTAGTGGTGCAGTGGTAGCATTGTCACCTCACAGCAAGAGGTTCTTCAGTTCAGTTCTTGACTGGAGTGCCTTCTGTGTGGAGTCTGTATGTCCACCTTGTGTTTGTGTGGGTTTTCTCAGGATACACCGGTTTCCTCCCACATTACAAAGACATGCATCTGGAACATGTCTGCTGAACCTTGCCTTCATTCCAAGTCGGACTTCCCCTGTAAACAAATATTAAATAAATAAATATGGTTAACATGCATGTTTCTGAGGTAAAATCTCTGCCAGAGACTGTGGTCAACAAGGGAACACTGGTCTCAGGCTATTGTGATCTTGAAGGGCTATAACAGTTGTGGGAATGGCTAACATATCTAAATGATGACTATTCAATTGCCACCCCTAGAATGTACTATTGGACATGCACTCTAGGGTTAGGGCTTAAGTAGAACACTCAGATGTTCTACATGGCTAGCAGCATCACTCATGGCTGTCTCAATACTTTCCACTAGGCCAAAAAGGTGGCCACATGCAGAGTGCATATACATTATGAGGCAGGAGGGAGGCCTGATGACAGAGAGGAGATCAGTTCAAAAAATCTCTTCTAAAGAATTCTGCTTTCAGTATTATGTCTTCTGAGTTCAATTCTGTCTTCAGAATTCTGGGCACTATTGTACCCTCCACAGATGTGGTAACAAGGCCCAGCCAAAACCCACTCACTATCCAATACCCAGTGATGTGTATGAATATTTAATGAATATTCATAAAATGTCATCACCAGCCTTATGAAGCTTCATCAGGTATTCAGCATGCCATTACAGGCTAACTTTATGTGAGTTAAACTTATTCTAACAACTAAGAATCTATAAGACTAAAATGTAATGTTTGTCTTTTATTTGAGATCTCTGCCTCTTGTTATATTTGGCTTTGTCCGTGATTCTTATGTTAAGATGTTTTTATTGAATAATCACACTTTTATAAGCTGTTTAAAGTACACTGCTGTATCTGTATCATTAAGTTTGTTTGTGGTAGCATTTTGTATCTTTTAAGTTTATTTTTAGTAACATTTCACTCCAGGACTGGGATTATTCATCTAGTACCAAGAGGTGTTACCTGGTCTATCTGAGCTGAGAAGCACACAAAAGGGCTCCAAGTATCTTTTTACACTTTTCTTATATAATGTGACTGTACTTTAGCAGTTTAAAAAAAAAGAATATTTGCTGCTGCTGCTTTCAGTAGTTAATTACACTGTATTACATTGTATCTGTTTGTTGTAGGGCTGTTGTAGGTAGTTTGTGTGGTCTTGTTACACTTGGGCTCCAAACCAGCTATTCTACATTAAGAAGGTGTTTTTCTGCACTCTTGTGGCAGAAGTGTGCTGATCTAACCTGTCTGAGTTGGTGATTGCTGGTGAAAGGCTTATTGTGTGCTTTCCTGATTGGTAGTTAAGTTAAAACTTGTTTCACTTTGCTGGTATTTAAACCTCACATTTGAGTGGTACTGCTCTTCATGCAACGATGGTCAGCAGTGTCCTTGTATAGACCGACCCTCAGCTTTCCCTAAATAGCTGTCAGTCCAAGCATTTCTGCTGCTCCAGGAGCAACTCAATTGCATACTGAGCAGCATTGCCTTACTGATCAGCCTTAGCCTAAACAAAGTATAGGTCCATTTTGTAGTCTAAGCACTGCCAGCACAGTCCTGTCAAATTACCCCATTCTCTTCCCTAATAAAACATACATTAAGAGCCTGCTATCATGGATGGACAGTTTCTCATCATCTCTCTGGCCAGCCTGATAGACATGGGCATCCTGAGGCAATTTAACAATTGTCTCATGTATACTGACAACCCATAAAACAAGCAAATACTTTACGTGAGAGATGTAGTTACACTATGAAATTGGAGCAAGACTCTCACATAAGAACAAACTGAAAGCCAAACAGGTTGTTCATAGGTTCATAGGTTGGTACTAGCCTATCGGCCCTAGGGGCTATACAAGCCTAGCCATAACAATTCTCTGACTATTTCTTCACACAGTATTTACTTCCCTGGACCCGTCTAGCAGGGTGACTGATGTGATCCCTGGGGTGAATTTCCTATCTCCCATCCAATCATCAAGGTTCCTTTTGAAGAGGGCCAAAGAGGCGCTCTGCTTGACATGCATGGGCAGTCTATTCCAGAGTCTGGGGAGTCTCTGGGTCAGGAACCTATCCCTCCAGCATGTTTTGTTCATTGTGATGACAAGGTTTAGATCCCTGGAACGTGTGTCTCTGAGGGACTGGGATTTCTTTGTGTAGCATGTTCAACAGCTCTGGGTTTGACATGGCCTTGTATGTTAAGCAGAGATTGTCTCTGAGTAGACGATATGCAGCAGAGTATTGGTGGAGGTTTTTTTAGACGGTCAGCATAGGGCATCTGCTTTAGGCCTGTGATTCTTTTAGTGGGGTATTTCTGTGGCCTTTACAGTTGTTGCAGATGTCTTGAGAGGTACACAGCAAATGGGGCACTGTATTCTATAATGGGGCTAATGAGAGATGATTACAGTGGGACAATGACCTCCTTTTTTCTGGATGAAAAGTCCTTAGTCATGAGGTGTGCCACATAGAAGGATTTCCTGACTGTTTTGGTGATGTGGTTATCAAGGTTGAGACCACTGTCCACCTGTGTCCCTAAGTCCTTTATCACACTTTCGGTGTTAATGTACTGCCACTTATGTGGTAATTAATGCGTACATGTTTTTCCCAAAGGGGATAACTATACATTTCTTGGCATTGAGCTTGAGCCCATGGCTCTAGTACCAAGCATCTGTTTTTGTTAGGCCCTTTTGTAGAATATCCACATCGTAGGTTATAATGAGCCCTTGCAAGTCTTGAAGCCAGGACACTGCACACCATAGCCACAGCAATTTACCACTGAGCCATCAGAGCACACTTCCCACACTAAATAAGGACACAACACATAACCCCACATATATGGAGGTACTCCCTAGCATCTTACCAAAAGATCAGAGGACAAACAAGGCAAAAAAACAACCACAATACATAATAACACACACCAGCATCTCAACAAATAAGCCCATAAGGTGTAACACCACAAAACTTAATGTATTGGTCATAGGTGACTCCATTATGAGACACAAGGATGTGCCCTTCACCAGGCTGGATAAGGAGTGGGTTACAGTTAGCTGCCTGTCAGATGCCAGGATCCATCAAGTCACTCAAGTCACTCACCCACAAATACCAGTATGACTCCGTCATAGTCCGTGTGGGGATTAATGACTTGAGACATAACTCACTGGACTATATGAAGAGAAACATGACTGAGCTCTCAGATTATGTGTCACAAGCAGGTATAAGCCTGACCTTAAGCAGCATTCTACCTTCTCCAATGATGATGCTACAGTATAAACAAAAAATTATTGACTTTAACAATTGGCTTAACTTCTGGTGTCAGTCTAAGGGGATCCAATATCCATCAGCCTAGGAAGACATGGTCGACATGTCATGCTGCTTTGCCAGAGATGGTCTGCACCTGTCTCCTCTAGGCTTTTGAATACTGGCAACGGTGTTAGCCACTCCTATTGTGCCTTTTTTAGGCAGTATCAAAATAACCAGCCTCCTAACATAACAAAATCCTCTCTAGATAAAACTCAAGGTCTTCTTCTTCTTTCAGTTGCTCCCGTTAGGGGTCACCACAGTGGATCATCTGTTTCCATTTCTTCCTGTCTTCTGCATCATGCTCTGTCACACCAACCACCTGCATGTCTTCTCTCACCACATCTATAAACCTTATCTTAGGCCTTCCTCTTTTCCTGCTACCTTGCAACTTCATCCTTAAAATCTTTTTCCCAATATACTCTGCATCTCTCCTCAGCACATGTCCAAACCAATGTAATCTTGCCTCTCTGGCTTTGTCTCCAAACCTTCCAACCTGGGCTGACCCTCTAATATACTTATTCCTTATCCTGTCCACCCTCATCACACCCATTGCAAATCTTAACATCTTTAACTCTGCCACGTCCAGCTCTGACTCCTGCCTTTTTGTCAGTGCCACTATCTCCAACCCATATAACATAGCTGATCTCACTACCCTCTTGTAGACCTTCCCTTTCACTCTTACTGGTACTCGTCTGTCACAAATCATTCCTGACACTCTTCTCCACCCACTCCATCCTGCCTGTACTCTCTTCTTCACCTCTCTTCCACAATCACCATTATTCTGAACTGTTGATCCCAAGTATTTAAACTCATCCACCTTCACCACCTCTACTCCCTGCATCCTCACCATTCATCTATCCTCCCTGTCATTCACACACATATATTCTGTCTTAGTCCTGCTGACTTGCATTCCTCTATTCATTTATTCTAGATAAAACTCAAGGTACTGCTGCTTAATGCTAGGAGTCTAAACAGGAAACGGTACTATCTGGAAGCATTCCTCACTTTGGAAGATGCTGACATCTGTGTAGTCATCAAGACTTGGTTCAAACGCGGAAAGCACCCTGGCTGTGCAGGACTACAATTCCTTCCATACATTCAGTGAAGAAGTAAACAGACAAACCAACGTGTTCTTACACAAGAAACAGTCACTTTAATAAGGTAAAATCACCAGAGACGTAGCGCTTTCGCCTTTTACAATCCAGGCATCATCAGAGTCATATAAAAAAGTCACAACAGTCACATTAATAGAACATACAGACTGACATAATTTCCTGTAGCGTCATGCATTCATGAATAATGTATTAGTTTATAAATAACATCTGTGCTGTTAAAATTACTGCAATAACAGAATAAAATGCCAAGTAGTAAAACCATATATATATATATATATATATATATATATTATTATTATTATCATTATTATTATTATTATTATTATTAAATATTGTATAAAAATATTTTTTATAAAATACTTTTTATTTTGCTTAAAAACTGTTTGCATTCACTCAGGCTGACAAAAGCCGGTATTTAAACCTGTTTTGCTCTTTTTTTCAGGATACTCAAGATGGAAATTGTTTCACTAATTCCAGGTTTCACCCTGGCATTAAGTCTTAATTGCCATTCTGTTTCCTTGATCTGCAGATCAAGATCAATGTCACCCCCTCTTGTACTGGCCAAAACTCTATCAATAACAAAAAACAGGAACTTTTTGAAATTTGTACACTCTGTACTGTGTGTGTAAAGGGCACTTGTACACTTTGCATTTTTAATATCCCTGTTGTGTTCTATAATCCTGTCATGAAATTTCCTGGTGGTCTTGCCTATACAGGTTGTTGAGTGTGTCTTTGTTGAACTGAAAAGTGTGAAAAGGCAAAATAGCGAAGCAGCTTTTCGGCAAATTCTTTCCCTGGGAAAGAATTTGTTTGGCTGCTTTCGCTACTTGGCCTTTTCGGCACTGTAGTGCAATCTCGGAGTTGGTATATTTAAGTAGGGGGGTGTGGGTGGCACAGCCCCACACATTGGGGGGTGTGGGGGGTGGTGAAGCCCCCCACATTATGTAATATTTTACAGTTTTTTTATTTTCCGGAACAGCGATTTTTTCCCTTGGAAAAAAAATCGCTGTTCAGAAGTTTCAACGTTGTAAAGCTTTCACTTACATGGGGTTGATTATGTGTCGTTTGCTCTTTTGAGCATGCAATATCATAATATAGACCCACTGGACTGTTATGGGTACCCTCACCCTGGCTCTGCTGTGATGACAGAGCTGACACTGTTTCCTTAGTGACACATACAGCTTGTTGTCCTCCAATGTGTTCACAATCCCCACTATGAGTCCTAGGCAAAAATCAGCACCCGTAGGCTGCAACATCTGCAGCTGTATGTTAAGCTACATACAGAGCTGATAGACCAGCAGCTACTGCAGCAGAATGCATATTCTGATGGGTATGACGTCTGACACCCACATGTCTATTCCCCCTTACTGACCGTAACCCACAATGTTTAACACTGAACTGCCAGATAATCATAAAGTAATTTGGCAATGACCAAACATAGCATGGAAAACTGGACATACCTCATAAACCTCAACAGTGGACAGTATTAGTACCTACCCTGTGCGATGCTGTAGACTCCACACCTCATCAATGTCCATCCCACAGACTAAGAAAGGGGTTAAGGCCTACATGAAGGCCTTAAATATTGTAGTGTTGTGCCATATCATTGGCTAATGAAAGTGCAATCCAGCTGTTCTGGATGCAATTAGCAAGTCTGAGCCAAGGAATGGTGCACAGGCAATTACATGTTAATGAGCATTACCTACAACAGGCAAGTAACTACCTATGGGAAACAGGTCTGTAACTTGCTATACCAAGACAGACTGCAATTTATCAAGCATTGTTCTTCATGGTTTCTTCACAAAAGGATTATGTTACTCTACCAGGTATGTACTACATGTACCCATATAATGGGACACAGGTGGGAGGATGCAGTTATGGGGAATAGGGATTACAACAGTAGGCCTGTACTACATCTCTGGGAATGACATGTAGTTGATACTCTGCTGTCCAACAGCTACAGGCATGTACCTGCTGTGAATTACATCACAGCTGTGGCCCTCTCATTCACCCCTACAGTAGTTGGCTCCTGCACAAATTCTACTAGATTAAATGTTAGACTTATGGACAGCAAGTAAAGTTGGACACACCTGTCATATCACATGATGTACTGTCATTCAGCACCTCTCATTCTGTGAATGTCACACAGGAATAGTTCAGATATTGTGAAGGTGTCCATGACTGTCCCTGATGTACTTTGGCTAGGTCACAGTTTAGTCAACATTTGTATGTCATTGCTTGAGAGCTACGGCTAACATACCTGGCAATCGTCTACAGCAGGAAGTCAGCTTATAGCCAGTATTACTCGGGGGACACAGGCCACACCTCAGCAACAGAGTGTACATAATGATCATACAAAGTTAGAGTATGAATAGGGTAACAGATATTACTGTAGTATAACTATTTTCTGAGGGTTCTGGCATGTGGCAGCCAGATTCTCCATATTCTGAAAACAACCATCAATTATTGGCCAACCACTTGCCAAACATCCACAGGTTTGTGCCAAAAGCACTGCATATATCAGGCACATGTACACATTCGGCAAACATTTGTGCACTGGAGAAGTATAACACCTACAGGGAGGAAAGACAACAGCAGGTTTGCATTGTTGTCTGTCACTGTGGCACAGTGATGTTGCTGGACTGTCCCCATATACTTCTAATAACACACACCTGTGTGTCTGGCAGTGGCCATATGATATAGTAGTGGGATTTTTGCCCACAGGGACACACCTCAGTAGATGGCATTGATGAGAGTGGAGACATACAGCACACTCTGTCACGGCACACAGGGACACAACCAGTATTGCCACTATGCTGGTGATAGCGACATACATAGTGTGTTGATAGACTGTGGAATATGGCGCGGGAGGTGGTAGCAGATAATGCAGGGCAGTTTTGATGTACAGGGTCTGTACATAGTAGATATCAGTGTATCTGGTCCTGTGATGTGTTCCCCTCTTGTTGTCTTTCAGAAAGGATGTCTCGAAGGAGGCACCAGACATTTTCAGAGGCTGAAAATAATTTCATCCTGAATGGCCTCAGACTGTATCATAACATTCTGCTGTCCAGGACTCATCACATTTGTGTTCAATGTGAAACACTATGGGCTGACTTCATCACAGTAGTCAACCATGTAGGGCTACAGGACAGAACCTACGAGCAGGTCCGACACCAGGCCACAGATATGGTCATTGCTGTATGGCAAAGGGCTGCTACTGTGGCCAGGGACTGTGCTGCCACCAGTGGAGGGCCTGCAGCAGAACCACTCTTTGCTACAGAGGAATTCCTAGCAAACCTGGGAACAACCACCAGATCCCAAGCATCCATCACCCCATACATCATGGAGGTGGGTGTCATGGCATCCACAGCAGAGGAGCGTCCAGGTAAGCTTCCTGTGCTCATCAGTGTAATACTGTATCATCAGTCATTGTGGCAGCCTCTGCATACTAGTACATGGGTGTCAGGTCTATCTGCATTGGGGGTTTGGTTTTAATGCACAGTTGTGCACACATACTTAAATGCCAGCAATGTAGGCAGTATCACATTAGCTACTCTGCATGTTAATATACGCACATATTACGCTGTAACAATGCCACATTTGCTATTGCTGTCAATATGTCTCCCTCACATTTCCATAGGTAAGTCAGATGTGGCCAGAGTCCAAGGTTCTGTACCTGGTAAGTGTGCTACTTTTGTTGTACGGATCATATATACCCTAAGAATGTTAATGGCTGACATTTTGCCCTAGGCACAACTGTTATGCTTAGCCAGAGTACAATAATTGTATGTTCAATTTCGGAGGGTTTAACTGCCATGCATTGGATGGGTATTCACAGTTGTGTATTTGCAGGAGTGATAACACATTTGCATTTCTTTTTGAGAAGGTCTATACAGTCTGCTATACAGGAGGCAATCACTCACAGATGCCTGTTCATGCACAATATGGAGATGGTACATACCTGAGGTAATGATACTAGAACTGGCATAGTATGCTCAAGACAGCTGCACTGTGTTTTAGGTGTAGGTCTATCACATACACTGATATATTGCACAGGTGTATAGTACTGTCAACATTAACTGGATGTAGCTGCGGTACATGTTATAAAGAGCCTGTCTTGTCTCTGTATGTTGTAGTCAGCTTGTGTGTTTTGCATGAAATCAGAAATAAGATGTGGTATGTGTAATGCAGTTGTGGCTCCTCACCTGTAAGTGTATGTATGTGGATTACCGTACATAATAGTGCAGGTAGTAATGTACTTATTTTGTCTTCCTCCTCACAGCTGAACATGGGGTTTGGGGTGTGTCCCCTCACAACCTGATGTCAGTGTCTCATAGGACTCTGCTGATGATGGTGGCCATAGTGAGGCACAGGTGGGGGTTGTTGGGGGCTCTGTCCCATGGGTTGACATCCCATTTCCTCCCCCAGTGTCCCCGCACACAGTCAGTATGTCCACACATACCCAGTCTCCTGTGGCCAAAGATATCAAACATTCAGAGTGTGGTAACATCGAACAGGAATATGTGGCAACTATGGCATCAGTGAGTGTAGGCACTAGCCATAGCCAGATAGCTGGAGAGGTCCCACAGACTCAGATTGATAGGGGTGCTCAAAGGAGGACTTCTGCCTATCCACCATCTGTCACAGGTGTCACATCATGGGTCACTTGATGCATGTTTTGGTCTGCCATGGAGGTACAGGCACATTCTGAATGCAACACCAGATGGATGCTCAGGATCATGGATGCAGCACAGTCTGACATCCATGACCCCTCCACCACATTGGCAACACCGTGGATCATTTCACTGATGTAGCGGACACAAGGTGGGTTGAGACATTGTCAGTCCTTGATCGCATGTTGTATGTGCTGGAACATCTGGCATGAGTAGGGAATTGGACACGTGGAGGTAGGTCAGCAACACCATCTGCTGAGAGTCCACATGGCTGTGCACATGCACAGTCCTGTACTGGCAGTACCTATAGCACTACAGAAAGGAGAGTGCTGTCCACACCACAACAAGGCAGGCCATGGGCACGTGGTCCCAGGAAGTCCCATGTTGGAGCATGGGCCCATCAGACACCAGTCACCATCATCAACTAGCACCACATCTGACCCTGGGCATGGTGTTGCCAGTTCCCATGTTTGTGGCCAGACATGGTAAACTGTCCATTCTGCCATGTACGGTCCACAGCTGTCCAACATACACATGTGTAGGGCTACCACATAGCTTGAATATGTACACACACTCAAACATCACTGCCACATGCAGGTCGGCAACAAACACACATGGCACCTCTCCATGACCCAGCTAAGCAGCACCCTTTCCTGACTCAGAAACATTCTGTCAACTGTTTGACACAGCCTCGGCCTCTGGCACTCCCACACCACACCCTGTGCATATGATACCTGTGTCACATCTCTGTTATCCATGCCATCAATGCAAAAACATGCAAATATGTGTCTGATGCACAGAGTGACTATATTACTTTACATGTAGTTGTGTAGTTTGGTAGTGTTATGCCATAACAGGTGCTGTATGCTGGCATGTGTCATGAGTACACATCATAGTTTGTGTACCTTTGTTGCTTGATTTTAGACTGGTGGTAGTGTTGCAGAATGACAGGTGTCTCACAGAACTGTGTATGTTTCTGTTCCAGGGGACTGAGTGACTAAGCTATGGAGACTTGGAGGCAATACAGCAGCACAGGACAGCATGGCAGCACAACAGAAATATGACATCAGCAAGGTACGGCTGTATATGTGCGTAGTTACCTAGGTGTATATGTGTAGAACAGTGTGTCTGGGACAATGGGGGCAGTCAGAATAATCTTGCATGCATTACCTGTGACAAGGCCTGCTACCCTTGATATGTGTCACCTGGGTGTTCTGCACATACAATTGTATGTGGTGGCGGACAGCATGTATGCCTCTGTTAATGTGGGCTAGTTAGGACCAGCAGCTAGTGACAAGGCAGTAAAATGCAAAACAGTTGCACACCCATATAGCCATAGGTGGACTGCTGCATGGGAATATATTTGTGCACTCACAAACACAGAGATGGCTTTAGTTTTATTAGAACCCCTACCTATTTATGAGTATACATTACAGCACTAAGTAGTTATCACATGTGCAATGGATCTTATCTCTTTTGACATTATCAGACAGTTCATCACTAAACATACCAAAGCCACTATTGCAAGGACTCATCTCTTATCCATCCTCCTTTATATCTCCCCTATCTTAACTAACCTTCCACACACCAAACTAAACAAAATGGAATGTTGTTACAACAAGATTGCCAAGTTTGCTACCAATGCCTCACATAGATCTCATCACTGTCTAGCCCTCAAGCAACTTAATTGGCTTGAATTACTCCAACTGCTCCTACTCAACCAAACTCTCAATACCACACAAGCTCTACTACCTTCCTGACAAAACCCCAGCACTTCGACATCTAATTCACCCCTACACCAACACTAGTGCCTTAAGATCTAGTAACAAAAACCTCATCAATGTTATCAAACATAATAATGATGCTGGTATATCTCTCTTTGCCTGTACTACTGCCAAAATCTGGAATTCACTCCCCAGCCAGTTAACCTCTACCACCTCTACTTTCCAATTTAAAAAACTCCTCAAAACCCACTATTTAAATAATTGGATCTGCTCATGCTACTCCCCAGGTTAATCTAGACCACTGGACTGTTGCAAGGAGCCCTGTTGCATATCTGTATTCACTGTTGTATCACTTACTATAATAATGACTTACAATTAATAACCAATAATCTCTGCTTATGTATTCTTATGTATGCTCATATGTTTTCTCATATGTTACCCATATGCTTGTGTGCATTCTTATGTATGCTCATGTGTTCTCTTATATGTTGCCCATATTTTTCTCTTATGTTCTGTATTATTATTATTTGGAGATTTTCATCCTGGGCCTCCCTGCAAATGGACCTGTGTCCAGTCAGACTTTCTCGGTAAACAAATGTAAAATAAAATAAAATAAAAATAAATTGTCAGCCACTGCTGTTAAGGTAGATGACATCAGCAGGCCTTGTAAAGGAGGCCAATGGTGAGGCACGCAGGTAGTCACAAGGCCTTAAAATGTATAACCATTCTACAGAGATAGGCACACTGCTGCAAGGGGATATATTTATACTCCCAGTTGCCGTTTGGGAAATTAGAACCCCTACCTATCTATTAGTATACACGATAGCACTATGTAGTTATCGAATCTGCCATGGAGCTCATCTGTTTTGACATTGTCAGTCACTGCTGTTAAGGTGAATGACATCAGCAGGCCTTGTAAAGGAAGCCAACAGGGAGGTTGGCAGGTAGTCACAGGGCCTTAAAATGTATAACCATTGCACATAGATAGGTACACTGCTGCAAAGGGATATATTTATATACACACACACACACACACTTGCAATTTGGAAGATTAGAGCCCCTACCTATCTATTAATATACACTATAGCACTATGTAGTTATCGCATGTGCCACAAAGCTTATCTCTTTTGAGATTGTCAGCCATTGCTGTTAAGGTGGATGACATCAGCAGGCCTTGTAAATGAGGTCAATGGAGAGGATGGCAGGTAGTCACAGGGCCTTAAAATGTATAGCCATTGCACAAAGATAGGCACAATGCTGCAAGGGATATATTTATACCCACACACACACAGTTGCCATTTGGGAGCTTAGAACCCCTACCTATCTATTGGTATACACTATAGCACTATGTAGTTATCACATGCACCGTGGAGCTTATCTGTCTTGACATTGTCAACCACTGCTGTTAAGGTGGATGACATCAGCAGGTGTTGACAGGGAGCCCAATGTTGGGGAGGACGCTAGTCACAGGCCCAAAAAATGATTGGCCATTGCACTGAGATAGGCCAGATGGGCATGTCTGTACCACTGTAAGGGAAATATCTATACACACACACACACACACACACACACACACACACACACACACACACACACACACACACACACACACACACACACACAAGGTGACTGCTGTGAGATTTGAATCCCTACATATCTACTATTACATACTACAGCTCGCAATATGAATTGCATGTGCCACCAATTACATGTGGTGTACATGTGGGGGCAATGACAGTAGTAGTGGGCTACGCAAGCTGGCCTTGCCTTACACAGCTTGTGTGGCCTGCAGAGTGAACCTGCTTTATGCTGTTATTGTATATAATGTCCTAGCAGTGGCGTAGCTGTTAATATGCCTGCTATGTGTGCACAGTTACCAGTATCACCATCTCTGGCCAGTTGCACTTTGCTAGGTGGACAATTGGCCAGTGACAATATGACCTGTTCAAGTCCTGCATTGAAGCCATTGCACATTACACCACCTGCTCACCATTGTCTGTCTGCAGGGTGACATTCCACAGGCAAGGGTTCTGTGGTTGGGTGGATTATATCATTATGTCGCCTATCAGACAACGGTGAAAAAATGAATTTACTGCAGTTAACTACACAGGATATACTCAAACTAATAAAAAAATGAATCCAACAGTAGAAATGATTAGTTTATTAAACAATAACAGAGCTTTCTGGAATCACCCTTCATCAGTGTTTTTCACAAGACTGAAAACACTGATTAAGGGTGATTCCCGAAAGTTCTGTTGTTATTGTTAAATAAACTAAGCATTTCTACTTTTAGATTCATCTTTTTGGATTAAGTGCAGATAACCCCAGCATTCTGTGTGTAGCTGTGGACATTTGTGCATCCCCACACACACATATACATGTATAGATATATTTATATATATATATTATATATAACAGGGATGTCAACTTAGGTGTAGCTGTGTGTGCATTATGTAACAGTGTGATATAGCTATATGTGGAGGGTCTACATCACTCTACACATTTATGTAGCTATATATATATATATATATATATATATATATATATATATATATATATATATGTATATATATATGTGTGTGTGTGTGTGTATAGAGTGTATACACACACACACATATACATATATATATATATATATATATATATATATATATATACATATTATGGGGCAGTCATTATTGGACAGAATACCTGTTGTCCCACACAGCTGTTTGTTCTCTGAAAGTAGCCCAGTTGCCCACTCCATTTCCTTGCATAAATGCAGCAGGTCGGTACATATGCTACACTCCGTACATTTGCTGTAAAGAAGAGTAACTTATCTTGTGCACGCAGCAGTTGAGATACCTGATTTTCAGGGCTGACTCTGATGCATGCAGTACACAGCCAATACATGTTAAGGTACAAGTGGTGTGGCTGGCATCCTTTTTACTATGTATGTGAGTTGCAGTACGATGTCAGTCCCTAGGAACCTAGGTTGTCAGTGTGTATGCTACGTGTTGCCTCTTTGCCAAGGCCAGGACATACTGGGGATGCCTATGTCTGCCTACAGGGAAAGCCTCAGGGGATTCATCCTCAGAGTGCCCCTGTGAGTATTCTGTGGGGCCCTTGGCACTGGTTGAGGGGCTGTGTCCCCTTCCCTGTGATGATCCTGCCACAGCTATTTCCGCAGGATCATATTATGTAGCATGGCACATACTGTGAACATCTGTGCACATGTGGCTGGAGAGTACAGCAGGGCTTCACCAGATATATCAAGGCACCGGAACCATGACTTGAGCAGCCAAAACACACTCTGTATGATGTTCCTAGTTTGTGCATGTGCCTCATTATGGCATTCATCGGTAGGTGCATGTGCATTTCTAGTGGGTGTCATCATCCACGGTTCCAGTGCATAGTCAGCGTCCCCCAGTAGATGGCCATACTGCATGTCCCTCCTGGCAAACATCTGGTACAGCTGTGATGTGTGCCAGATATGGGAGTTGTGATAAGTGTCAGGGCTACCAGCACACATGTTTATGATGATGCCCTGGGCATTGCACATGACCTGGCAGTTGATGGAGTGATACCCCTTGTGGTTGATGTAGACTCTACTCTCCTCACTGGGCGGTGCTTGAATGTGTACATGAGTACAGACTATGGCACCCAGTACCTCAAGGTAGTTTGCTACATGGTAGAAGAGACGCACATTATTGGCCCTCTCCTCAGGGGTGCAGGGTAAATAAAGGTGCTGACTGGCATGTGTTTACATGGCAGCTGGGAACTGCTGGAGTACCCTGGATGCAGATGCATGTGAGACCCCCATCATGTCCCCATTTGGTCTTTGAAAAGTACCTGTAGCTATTATTCTAAGGGCTACACATACCTTTGCTTCCACTGGGATGGGTTCCCCTCTGTTGGCTCTGGGTCTGAGTTGAGGGCGACAGAGGTCAGTGAGTTCTTGTAGTATGTCCCTGTCCACCCTGTAGTGCTCTTACAATCTCCACCTCATGTAGGTCCTGGAAGCTTTCCCTGGGCCTGAACACTCTTCTCCTTCTCAGTCTAGACCTATTGTCAGTGGCAGCATCAGCAGTGACATCAGCATCTAACACATACAGATGTAGAAGAGCAGCAGCAGCAGCCCCTAGCATTCTGTCAGCTAAAATTCCCAAGTCTCTACTCCAACGGTGCAGAGTATGGGGGAAAAATCAGATTGTAGGGTGTATGCATACTTTATAGTGCTCTGTTGCAGATGCAGCATGTGTGACTGGATAACTAGGATGCATTCCACCTGCCAAATACATCACTGAGGGGTTTGAATGGCCAAGTCTAAGTAGAACAGGAGTTATCAGTATTTTATACATGATTGGCTTTCCCAGGCAATTTCCTTTTTTTAAACTGCCTTCCCTGTTAAGCACTGTGGCAGTGCGTGCAAACCAATGGCACTGGTATAAACACTGCTCAGCAGTCTGGACACAACCCCATGCATGGGCATGCTTAGCATAGCTCAAACTAGTTAAAACATGCACCCCACAGCTAAACAAAGCTTAGCAGCACTGGACACCCCCCCGCTTAGCTGAGGGGTGCTCCACGCAAACAAGTGCCACTGAGCTTAAGCATATAGTGACACACCCCCTTTTGATGTCAACTACCTCTTCTGTGGACACCAACATGGTTCTGCTGCTATACAGATTTTATCTGCGGACACAGTAGCCCATTTTTGCTATTCAGTAACCCCAGTTCATTTGTATACAGATACTTGCACACAACCTGGATACTTCACTATTCCATGGCCTGGCTCCTTAGCAACCACTGAAATCTACCATTGAGCATATTCCACACAGGGCCCTATAATGCATTATTGTCACATATTTCTTATTTTTAGTTTTTATACTTTTTAATATTTTTTTGCATAATAGCATGTTTGCCCACTGCTGCTCACCATGCAAACATAATATGGGTATTAAAAAATATTTATTTATTGCATTTTGCATGATTTTTTGGGCACAGAAGGCATAGTTTTGCACATACCTATGCCTACTATGCAATTTCTGACCTTTTAAATGGGGTTTTATAGGCCCTGTACCATTTTTACTTTCTTGTACACAGATATTTTCCATGTAGACTTCAGACACCAACACGCGGTCTACAGGACTGCCTATCTGCTTGCTGGATCACTTCACCACCCTCATTTGCATGCATTTCACCTGCTTGTGAGGTTATATGCATGCCACAGACACTTACGTGTCTGCAAGCCAGTGCATGCCCCTCTGCTCTGTCTACTGGATCACACTGCTTCTTACTTCCATGTAGGCTCTGTGCCACTATGCCTACATGGAAAATCAATCCATACAGGCTTTATTGAATTCCCCCTTAATCTATACAGTCATTGTAAGTTAAGCATTATATGGCTCATTCAAATCCTGTCTCTTAAACCTTGCTCCTTCTCTGCATATACTGTTCCCATAATTCCCATTTTTTCTATGTAGTTTCCTCCATCCCTTTTCAAAATATCACAGTTCAGTTTTTTTATCTGTGTTACTTTATTCAATACTTCTAGTAAAGCTGGTCTAGACTTTGATTCCCATGTTCTATTAATTGCTTTTTTGGCAGCCACCATAATTAGACTCAGCAAAGCTTTACTATGTCTAGGCAATTCCAATTCTGTATCACAGCTCAAAAAATCATCTCCATAGTCAATCTAATCTGCTGACCCAGCAACTCCAACAAAGGAGTTCACACGCAATCCCTAAAGTTGTCCAGCTCATTACAATCTCAAAAAATATCTTCCCAGCCACCTCTTTCTTACTCATTACACCTCCAACATTTGCTATTCACCTGAGGAAAAATTCTATGGAGTCTACCTGGGGTATAAAATGCCTATGTAAACACTTGCAGGCAAAGACCCTAAATCTTCTAGACTTTGTTGCATATTTGGAAGATATGCATATATCCCCCATTGTCTCTTTGTGAATTACTCATTCAATCTCTCTTCCCAATCCTTTCTAAGCTCCTCTGATTGATTCTTATGATTAGCATGCAATATTTTATATGCTCTACTAATTATTCCTTTATTAATGGCAGCTTCTGTTCTAGATTCTATTAAACACTCTTGTCTTTCATTCAGGGACCCCCCATTTCTTTATTTTTGCCTATACTCTGAAATTAATCCTTGATAGGGAAGGCAGTCTCTAACCTGCAGTCCAAATAAATACTTGACCTCTTCCCATTCTGTTACCTTTCCCTTTCTAGTTATTTGCTCCCAATACATTGGTTCCTTTGCAAGTTTTCTCTAATAAATTTCAGCCCCTCTTGCCTATTATCTGTATCCCTAACCACAGTCATCACTATTGGCAGAATCTCTTTTCTCCATTCTTGTGTGGGTTTAGTTCTTAGAATATTCCCTGCTATTTTATGAATATAATACTCTGTATGATTTTTGTTGTCCTTAAGAGTCTACCTCCAAAATCCCAATCTCTTCTTATTTCTGGAGAGTTCCCCCGTATCATCATTATTCCTTTCCACTTTGAATTATAGTTTTCTGCTTGTGTTATGTATAAGAGTCTTACTGTGTACCTCTAAAATACCCCGTCAAATTGGGTAATCCTAGTCCACCTTGTTCTATTGAAAGAATCAGCTTATCCCATTTGACCCTTGCTGTCTTTCCTTCCCAGATAAAATCATTCAATTCTTTTTAATTGTTATCCACAGCTTCTCCTCTGGTTGATAAAAATATATCTGAGCTGTGTATAAGACTAAAGGGACTAAAAACATTTTAATTGTTTGTATTTTAGTATCCATATCCATATAACAAAGCTTCCAGTTTCTCAGTTTTTGTATTATCTTCTTCCCACATATCCTTAGCTGCCACAACAGAGTTGTTTCTAATTCATACTCCTAAATACTTCATTTTATCATGCCCCCATAAATATGGATATTGTTGGACTAATTCATGTGTGGGTACATAATTTACCACTATTGCCTTTATTTTAGCTTCATTAGGTTTGTATCCAGAGAAGAACTGAAAACTGTCTTAAAATGTTCCACAAAACTGTAATGTCTCTTTCTGGTTTTGTCATGTATAAAATATCATCTGCAGACAGAGACAGCTTTTCCTGACTACCACACCAATTATATCCTTGAATTTATGAGTCCTTTATTTTCTTTGCCATTGGTTCGAAATATAATGCAAACAAAGGGGAAAGCAGACATCCTTGCCTGGTTCCTCTCCTAAAGCAGAAGTTATCAGACAGGACCCCCACCCACTTAAATTTTCACCTCCAATCCCTCATATATACTCATAATCAACCTTATAATTGTATCAGGGGAAAGCAAATACGTCCATTGCTCTGCTCATGAAGTCCCAGTCTACTCTGTCAAATGCTTTCACTGCATCAAGACCCACCAATAACAGTGGTATTTTCTTACATTATGCTTCCCTTTGGATCATCCATGTTCTATTTATATTGTCAAAAGTTTGCCTCCCCTCCACAAAACCACAATGATCCATATCTATCAATTTTGGCACCACTTTTGCATTCTTTTAGCCATTATAGACATAAACACTTTATAATAATGGTTTAATATTGAAATGGGCATGTATGAAGCTGGATCTGATTACTCTTTACCCTCTATAGGTATTACTGTTACCACCACCTTCTTCCAGGATGCTGGTAGTTCTCCTCCTCTTAAAATATTGTTAAACAAAACCTTCCAGATCTTTATTAGTTTTTTTCCCTCCTAACTTCCAAACTTCCACAGGAATACCATCTATTCCTGGTAACTTTCCTGTAGATTGGTTATACATAGACATTTTTATCTCATCCCTTCTTATTCTAACTGTTAGTAATTGAGCCTCATCTACCTGTAACTTTGGCATATTTTGACCTAGACTCCTCACAACACAGCCCCAAACAATTCTGGTCCTCCATAAACTCCATCCTCCACCGAGGTAAAGTCAGTACCCCTCCTCCTAACATCCCTCACTCCTCAGAAAATATTGCTACCTCATTCAACACACACTTCACCCAAACCATACTATCACTAGCTAAACAACACAACCCCCCTCCCCTCCAACCCACACCTTCAACTAGTAATCTCCCCACTGCCTTCTCTTTTTCTCCTGTACCTACCTCCAACATAAAAAAACTTTTCACTAAACTTAAACCCACCAAATTAGCAGCAGACAACCTCCCAAGTGAATACCTACAAATTACAGCTGATGCTCTGGCCTACCCAGTATCCATCTTGATTAACCAATCTCTGTCAGAAAGTTATGTTCCCACATTGTGGAAAGTCTCACATATAATTCCCCTCCACAAAGGCGGACCCTCTGCAGAACTAACCAATTACCGCCCCATAGCTATTCTCTCTACACTCTCCAAAATACTAGAGAGATGCATACACTCTCAGGTCTCACACTACCTCCTTACTAACAACCTCCTTTCCAGTACTCAGCATGGTTTCTGACCAAACCATAGCACCACCACTGCCTTACTCTCCTTTACTAACAGTATCCTTCAGCATAAAAACAATGGCTATCTCTCCTGTGCTACTTTCCTAGACCTATCTAAAGCATTTGACATGGTCCCATACAAACAACTTATCTCTGTCCTCAATAACCTATCCTTCTCACAATCAGTCACCAACTGGTTTCAGAGTTACCTGTCTGACCGCCAACAATCTGTTGTATGGCAGAATGACATATCTCCCGAACTACCTGTCTCCATAGGGGTTCCCCAAGGATCCATCCTTGGACCCCTACTTTTCTCTGTTTACACCAATGATCTAGCCTCTGCCACCAAACATGGCACACTCATCCAATACGCAGATGACTCAACCATCATCTGCTCAGCCCAGTCCCTACCCAAACTGCAAAAAGTCACACAGGAAGCCTTTTCCTCTGTTGAAACATGGTTATCCGATGCCCAATTAATACTCAACCCAAACAAAACTAAACTACTCATCTTCCAACCCACCAAACATACTCAAAACAACTCTCACTATAACATCACAGCAAAAGACAACACCACTATATACCCAACTGAACACACCAAATTGCTAGGAGTGGAAATAGACAATAAACTAAAATTTGACATTCACATATCCATGACCATAAAAACGTCCACAAAAAACTAGGAGCATTATACAGAAATAAACAATTTCTCACCAAAGCAGCAAAGATTTCAATAGCAAATTCCCACCTTATCTCCACCCTACTTTATGCCTCTCCAGTATATACCAACCTAAGGCAATGTGATCTAAACAAGCTAGAGACCTGCTACAACAAAATCGCCAAATTCGCCACAGGGGCATCCTACCGTAGTCACCACTGTCTCTCACTTGCTGAACTGGGCTGGCTTGAACTCCCTCACCTCCTTCAGTGGTATCAACTCTCACTCGCCCACAAACTACTAAACCATCCACTAAATGTCCCATCCCTCCAGAATCTACTCCAACCCTATTGCACCACCAGACCACTAAGATCCAGCAATAAAAATCACTTGCAGATCACTAAAGCCAATAACTCTGCTGGTGAAGCACTATTCTCTTGTGCCATAGCCAAATTATGGAACTCACTCCCACCCACAATTACCTCCGTACCATCATGCACCAACTTCAAAACTTTATTAAAAGCGCACCTAAAAACATGCTGGCTATGCCCTTGCAACTCCCACTCTAATATCATCCACCCCATCCAACTACTACCTTTCTTTCACCTCCACTAACTACCTTGATGATAGCAAGCTCAGATGCTCATAAGCCTAGTACTTATTATACAGCAGGAACTTCTCATTGTTACATTTGTTAATGCCTGTTATGTACTTCACAGATAAAGATTCTAGTTGTCTACTGATGTACTATGTTCTTCATCTGTAAATATGTTGTAAGTGATTTCTATGTTAAATTGTTAATCGCTATGTAATCCAATGTAACTACTGTCTATTTATTTTACTGTGGAGCTTTTCTCCCCGGGCCTCCGCTGAAAATGGACCCACGTCCAGTCGGACACTCCTGGTCAACAAATTTAAATAAATAAATAAATAAATAAATAAATTTAATTCTTCCATAAACATTTCCATTTGTACCTTTTCTTGATTTCCATATTTCTCTGCTTTATACAAGCTTTCATAATTTTTTTGAAATATTTCTGATACTCTTATCTCCCTCGTTGTAGGCTCCCTAAGTTTAGTGACAGCCTTTTACACTTTCTGTTGCCTGAGTCGTTGTGCTAAAACTTTTTGTGCTCTAGAATTATTATAAAAAAACAGTTGCTTAACAGCAGTCTTTCTGAACTCATGCATATTATCGAGGTAATCCCTTATCTTCTGTTTAGCATTCTGCAGTTGTTACTTTTCTTGTTCCGAGAGATTCCCCCCTATTTTGCAACACTTTAACATTTGTCAGTCCCACTAAATAATTCTTGTTGCTTCTTAGCCATATCTCCCTTTCCTTTATTTCTACCCTAGGTTTAAACTCCACTTTAATTTTATCCCACTTCCTAGTGATATTTTCCAGAAGAAATTTCCATCTTCTCTAGTAGCTCGCGAGTAGCTCCTGATTTAATTCCAAAACCCTTAAATTTTTCTCTTTTCAGCCAATTGGTGGGAAAGCACCAGTGTCTCATTTTAATTTCATTACCTTGCATTTTGTATTTTAGTTATTGGTACATGATCTGAAATAGTTATTTAGTGCATTTCAAGACCTTTCACTAAAGGCACATGTTCCCGTGAGATATAACTTCTATCTATCCTAGCCCAGTTTTTGTATCTTGCAGAATAATATGTAAATTCACTCCAGACTCCTAGTACTGAATTCACACATTACATGCCAAACATTTTCATACAATGCTTCAAATATCTACCCTCATTTGTTATATTTGCCCTTCTAAGCCCCCCAGATACATCTTCACTGTTGCAAACCAAATTCCAGTTTCCACCTATAAGTAATATTCCATGCTGAAAGCCGATTATTTCTCCCAGAATTTTCTTAAACTGCATTACATCAGGTTTAGGTAGAATGTAAATGCATGCTAGTGTAATCATCCTCCCTTGCCAGTAGCCCCTTTGTACTATACATCTTTCATTATTATCTTTTTTCTCTTCTATCACTATTGGAGCTCCTCTTACAGTTAAGTACTCCTCTTTTCCTTTGCCCCAGATATTCTGCTGAATAACCATCCTGAAAAACCTTTATTTATCAAATTCACATGTTCAGTTCTTTCCAGGTGTGTCTCCTGCAGCATAGCTATTTGCAGTCTACATTTTTAAAATAGTTCAGTACTCTTTCTTTTATATATTTATCTGTAAGACTATTTAGATTGAAAGACATTACAGAAAGCATAATCTTCTTATATAGTTATTATTACCACTGCTTTGTTAAATGTCTGGTTCCAACTTTTTACATGGATATACAGTTTGGCAGCTTCTTCTTTTATACAGTTGTTTCTTGTCATATCCATTTTAGCCTATGCCACATCTTACATAACTTTTTGTTTTGAAAGCCCTCAAACAGAACAAACCACCACCACTAAAACCTATTAATTTAATAACAACACACAAAACTATGTACATTTTGCTTCCTAATAAGAACAAAAGTTCTAAGTTGATAGCCACACAGACAGGCTAGACTTAACCAGAGACGCATGGTACAGCCTGTGCTATTAGTAAGTGCCATTTGATTTTTTTCTATCTTTATAGTTCTCCCAGCTGAGAAAAGACTTGAATGCTTTCAGTAAACACTTTGAGCAAGCCAATTCTCTTTATCAAATTGTCTTCTAGTGACATGCAAACCCGACACAAAACTGCTAAGGGTACCTTATTTACCAGAAAAAAAGCCTTATAATATTCAATATTCTTTTTCATTTACATGTATTCTAATAAACTTGTTACTGCATAATGCCTAGGGCCTTAACTCAGTCATTTCCCTATGCAAGCATGGGAAAAAGCACACTGATTTATTCTTTTGTCATACTCTCAACCAGACCTCTCCTCTCTATCCCCCCTTAAAAATGCTTACAAATTTTTTCTAGAACAAATTACCTCCTACTAAGTGATGGTATAAGACGTTTCAAAAACCTCTCAAATGCAGATAACATGGACTCCTATGCAGAGGTGTACACCAATGCCCTGTACAACCACTTACGCAGTTGTATATACTCATCTGTACTTGACCAGATTAACTCATTCACTCCAATAGAGCTCAGAAAGTTTGCACTATAACCTCCAATGGGCGGAGCTTAAGCCTTTTGGCAGAATCAAATTATGTCCTCGCATTTCAAACTGATGTTCATATTTCTGGAACCATAAGGAATATGAAAGAAGTATAAATGGAAAAGTCTTCATCACAAACTATTTTTATAGTGGTAGTATTCTTTATGTTCTAGGTGTTAAACTACATTTTATAGGTCATGATAAACCCAGTAACTATTACATTTGTAATATTTTGTAAGCAACTTACAATATCTCAGCAATCATTTGTTACACACTACTGTCAGCAGCATTTTATTCAGCTAGCTGAGAGCTTTCACTTGAGGCTAAGGAGTTTTGTCTGTGTTACCTGGTTGTTGAGATATTTAGAAAAATGTGAACATTATACCTATATAAATTAATATCATAAAAACAACGGTTAATATATATTTACCTGCACTAGACAGAGGTCAAATATTAATGCAGTTGAGTCTGCTATTGTATAAGCATCAAGATGAAATCTTTTAAAACCCTGTTCATAGCATGGTTTTGGAATTGTTGATGCATATATGAACAAGCAATATTTGACATCTAGAGGCGTCAGTATGAGTTAATTGCAGATGCACCTGGAGGAGTCACTTGGATGTAATGAGTTAAAACTAGATCTTGCCAAAAAAACAAGCAAGCCAGATGGACCCTTAGTATAAACAGGCTATACAAGAAAAAGAAACTAATGTCGAAAAGAAAAAGGGGAACCACTCAGCAGAGGAAGAAATCCCTCTCTAGCTTAAACAAATTAGAGATCTTTTCAGGTCCATCCTCCAAAGCTAATTACAAAGGAAAAATAGCCTCCCTAGCAAAGGGTAATCACAAGCCATTTTTTAACCATGTCTAAGGGAATACCCAGCTATGCGGTGAACTGGTTGTGAATGGCACCACCCATATTCAACAAGAGGTAATAGCCAGCCTGATACCTGACAGATTTGTAGAAAACATCACCCCACTATCCCCTTCAGTCATTCCCCCAAAGCATACCTGACACCATTCCTCAGCTTATTATCTCAAGATAGCAGGTCATCTTGTTGCTCTCCAAGGCCAAAAACATGACATCAATGGGACCAGACAACATCCCAGGTTGCCTTTTAAACAACTTAAAACATGAGCTAGCAGATCCACTTGCATCCCTGTTTAACTATAGCCTGAGAACAGGCTATGTTCTGGAGGAATGGAGGATGGCAACAGTATTCCCTCTACACAAAGGGAGACCATCAAATGACCCTCAGAATTATAGGTCCATAAGCTTGACTAGCCTCATCTGCAAGGCCATAGAAAAAAACATTATGTACCTTATTATCAAAGACACAGGTAATCTTCAAGCTCTGGGCCCAACCCAGTTTTGATTTGTTAAAGGTAGATCATGCCTGTTAAATATGGTTGACTTTTTTGAGAAAGTCACCAAGGCCTTGGACAAGGGAAAGACAGTACATACCACCTACCTTGACCTAGACAATGGATTTGACACAATCCTCCACTCAGGTATTATAGGGAAACTCTTCAAATTGGGAATTAACTCCTACATTACCAAATGGTAGCCAACTGCCTCATTGACAGCATACATACTGTCAAAGTTGGTGACTTCACCTCTAGCAAAAGACCAGTCACCAGTGGCGTACCACAAGGTTCTATCCTGAGCCTCTTACTGTTTGGATTTTACTTCTCAGAAGTCCTGAAAAACTTGGATGACCTGTGGCTGACTGTGTTCATTGATGACTGCAAATGGGGAGCAATCACTGATTGTCCTCAAATGACATTAATCTACTGCAGACAGGGTTAGCAAAGACAAATGATTGGTGCCAAAGCCATGATTAAAGATAAATGCAAAAAATGCATTATTATTCCCTTTGGGAAAGCTAACATCCCTACTATTTACATTATAGCAGCACACCTAAATGTAGACCCAGTGGAACATGATCTGGGTACTCATGTTGATAGCAATCTGACCTTTGACCACCATGTATCCAAATTATTAAGGAAACTCTTCTATGTGGCACATCTTATATGTAAAGGCTTTGCATCTAGTTCTAAGACTGTTACACACTCAGCCCTCATCAGACCAACAACTGAGTACAGTGCTCCCTTTTGCATGTACCTCACCACACATCTTCAACTGGAGAGACCACAGAGGTTTCTCACCAAGAAATTAAATGGTGCACAAAACAAGACTTATGTGGAAAGACTGAGAGCCCTGTCACCGTACTGTGTCTCCTGCAGGTTGCTAAGGGTTGACCTGTGCCTGGCTTGCAGGTAGTCTCTGACCTAGCCCTGATGGAAATGCTACACATTCATAAATAAAACAGCAGGAGGGTCACTCTCTCCAGGGATCTTTACCTAACCTCTGACATGAACATGTCATGCTGGAGAGATAGATACAGTTCCCAGAGACTGACACTTTTCTGGAACAAGCTTCTAATTCACATGAAACAAAGCACCTCCCTGGTCCTCTTCCAAGACAACCTAGATCAATGGATGGGTGACTGCAAATTCACTCCTGGGGTGACAACCATGTCCATCCTAGACAGTAAAAGTCAGTATTAACTACCATAGACCCTTACCTCTGCGAACTTAACACACCTAACCACTAACTTGGGCAACTTTGGATAAATATGACTAGGTTTGTAAGGGCTCTAGGGCCATTAGCCTAGTAACCTCCTATGAACTTATCTTTTAAGTTTTTTTGCCTGTGATGATATATTTAGTTTATTATTTGCAATACTGTACAATAGAGCCTGGTATGTTTTAATACTGTATATTGCTTTTATCATGCCTGTCTAAGTATTTCTGTTGATCTGTTCTTTCTTCTATACTCTTCTAAAAGTGAATTTTTTTGTTTTAATTGCTTTACAAATTTCTCTATTTGATGTTTCCATGATGGCATTTTATTTTTTCCCTTCCTTTCCAGTATTGCTCTCAATTTTTGTGGTAAGATGTTATATGTTATTAATTTAGCTGCACAGTAATATATCCTATTTACTTTAGTTATATTATATTAATTTTTGTTAATAGTCTTTACTGCTGTGTTCATTTGTTTTATCAGGCATCTTAACATTTTGGGTCTTACTGGATTTCTGTAATCTACTTCTTTCATCGATCTTAATATGTCTATCCGTCTCTATTAAATCAACCAACTCTTCCCTAAAATCATTTTCTTCTAAACCTAGGGGCATGTTCTTTGTTCTCTGTTTCCTACAGGCATTCTACAGAAAGTTGCAGAACATCTTCCTGTGACATATTCTCTTCAGCTGCATCCTGTGTCATCTGTTGCTCTTTCATATGGGATCTCACTGGCCTATCACTCCAAAACATTGACTGCTTCAGAGTTGCCACTGTTTCTTGCTCCTTCCCTTCCTGTGCAAGTCCAGCTGGACTTTTGTACTGCTTTCCTACAGATGTTTCCAGAGTATCTTCATGTGGCAAGTGATCAGATGTTTCCTGTTCCATCTGTTTCTCCTTAATTTGGGGACTCATTGTATCATCATGATGTGACTTTACCATAGTTGGATTTTCTAGACTAAATCCTTTGATTCACAGGTAATCCATAACTGCAGTTTCTATTTCTTTAAAGTCTCCATTACTAATCACCTTTTTTACTTTTCCCCTTTGTTTTATTTTTGTATTGTGCACATTTTCCATATCCAGATGCCTTTGCCAATATTTTTGTAATGATTAGTTTTGCTTTCTCCAGTGCATACATTTTGCACCATATTAAACCTCTTTTTTGTTCCTATATTCATATTTCTCCTTCAGATGTCTCTTGTCCCATCTATTTCTGTTTACTTTAGGAGCTCATTGTTCCATCATGCTGTGACATAACCTGTGTTAGACTTTCTACACTAAATCCTTCACTTCGCAGGTGTTGCATAATTTTATCTTCTAGTTGTTTAACATCTAATTTACTAATCTTCTTTTCTACATTCGCCCTTTGTGATATTATTGCAAAGTTTGCCGTATCTGCGTGCCTTGGCTTATATTTCTCTTCAAATATCTTTGGAGCTCATTTTTTGTATTGATTAGTCTGGCTTTCTCCTTTGCAAAAATATTGCACTGTATCAGATCTTTCTTTCTTTTCCAAGTCCATGTTGCTTTTTTTCTTCTTTATACTTTCAAAAATCTCTAGGTTTTGTTCTTCATATTTTTCATTTTGTCTGTCACTTCTTTTTCCAAATTGACCAAAATATATTATGTTTTTTCATGACTCTGTTGTATCAATGAGCAGAAATTTGATTTTGAAGCTTTTGACAGTTTTTCTTGAGCAAGTATCTTTCTTTACTCTAATTTCTCTCTTAATCTTTTTGAATATCTTCTATTGCAAATTTCTGGCTTTCTTGCATATAATAACAATATGTAATTTCTTCCTTATCCTCAATAGTGCACTTTATCATCTTTATGGTTCTTTTTTGGCCCTTCTGTTTTTGTGGACTATTACTTCCTTCTACAACAGGGGGCCATCCACTGCTGAACCTGGCCTAACCCCATTTTAGGAATGTTTCCATGTCTTGAGGATTCTACACTTTCATTTTTCCAGTCCTGGCACCAGTGTGCATATCAGGATTGAGCACTTTTTTAATCATGGGACTTGCGCACCCAGCACATCATCAGTATCAGTATCAACTTGGTGAAATTTTGTAAACACGGTCCAGCTCATAGAGGTACTCACCAAGGTCTGAGGAATTCATTTCCAATAATTCTACTCTCCTTTGCTTGCTGATTTTATCCTCTCTCCACATGGATCCAGCAAAAGCATGTCTACTGTTAGGTACATGTGTTGTACAGTTAAGCTGCTTACTGACAAGTGTAGTGTGTAAGAGGCTACCCTCCAAACTTAATAAGTATATATAACTCTCACAAGAAGAATCACTAAATGCTAAAAGTTATTTTTGGTAAAGAAGCAGTTGCTGCATTGTCACAGAGGTCCTATAGCAAGTATGCTGATAGGAGAAAGGACAGAGCAAACTGTGAACCCATGTCAACAAACACCAAAATGTGACAAAATATTAGTGACCACCAAACTGAAGAACTACCACAAAGATTAAATAGAAGTAGCCTTCAACTGTCCTAAAATTAAATGAATTAACCAGACATCCCCCCCACCCCACCCCGGGCCAGTAATCAAGAAGCCTGAATCCTCACCACTGACTGGAACAAAGATAGATACACACAGTATTTTCAGATGCAGCTCTCTGTACTGAGCACCATTTCCCTTAAGAGCACAGAGGAAACACAGACTGGGGTCTGGGTTTCCCTCTCCCTCTCTCTCTCTCTCCAGGCCATCAATAAGAATCCCCATTGGCACAGCTATAGAGCTGAGTTCTCAGCCAAATATCCCAGTAGCTGACACACACAGTCTGAGATTTTTCTCATACACACACACACACACACACACACACACACACACACACACACACACACCTGGGAAAGGCTGGCAAAGATTTACTAGTTATTCCCCTCTGCCCAGACTACAAGGTAAATACTGCCACCAGAACATTCCAAAGCCAGCTACTCTAAGGCTCTTACAAGGGTATCCAATTATACTGAGTGAAATTAATGCTAATACAAATGGTAATGTTTGACTAATGCAGTAAGGCTTCCAGGAGTGGTCACAGTGTCACCAAATAAATATAAGTACTCTCAAAGGTTAAAATGTAATCCACGGTGGTGCAAGGTAGCATTGTTACCTCACAGCAAGAGGTTCTCCCGTTCAATTCTCGGCTGGTGTGTGGGGAGTGCCTTTTGTGTGGAGTCTGCATGTCCTCCCCACGGTCGAATGGTGTTCTGAAAGACATGCGTGAATGGGCATGCCTTCATTGAAGGTTGGGCATCGAGCTGGCAACTCGGCACCGTAAAAACCTACTGACAATCATTAGCGTACCGGAGTTCCGCTGTAGCGACCCCTAACCGGGAAAAGCCGAAAGACAAACAACTCTCAAAGGTTCAAATATTCTCTAAAAGACCAGGCACAATGAAATGTTTAAATATATTTAATAATAAACAATAAAAGAATATGAAAATACTAAATATCTATTTACAATAAACACCAGAGTTTTATCACAGGAAATATTAAAAATAACACAGATAAATAGATTCACATAGATATAGAAAAACAGTACTTAACTAATCTCGCTACATTTTCCTGACTGACCTAAATAATTACTATTTCCTGGTTACTTACTAAAGCAAAGCAAGATAAAGTGGGTGAGTGATCCTTCTATGTCAGGTTTCAAAAACAGACTGCTCTGAGACTTCTATCTCATCTAGTATTAAAACATAATTTCAGAGCTGGTTTACAGAATGACATCACATACATCTGGTCATCTGACTTCTGGTTACCAAACTACCTCTCTTTTCTAGAAACTGAACCAGAATCTCACACATATGTGTTACCATACACACAGTTTTGTTAAGATGTATTATAGCAATCTGGAAGCCATACAACCATTTCAACATTTCCACCCTTCAAGGGTAGCAATTAGTTCACAGCTAAGGACAATATAGCATGATTCCTAGTCCTTATTTTCACAGATATTTTGTCTCAGGCTACAATCAGAACTGTAAAATACAATCATTATGGCTTAAACCAGTAATTTAATTTTAGGATATTTTTCTAAAGTTAGATGGGGCTAAGCTTAACCTCTTCTATTCCAGTATCTTTTGTTACAATATATAATTTTAATCAGTTACAATAGTACAGTCTGACATGCATGTATATTTCTTTTCTGTCCAGCAGGACACACTGTTGGTGCATTTTAACACAAGCAGCTTTACCAATCAGTTTGATACACAAATGACATAAAATTCTTTACAAAACTCTAGCTAGCTATGTTGGCATATGTTACACATCCACTGCTCTACTTCTGCTGGCATAGCTGGCAATACCTCACATCATCACACAGACACAAAATTCAATTTTAACTTGAAGGACCTCAGAAAAAACAGTAATAACTGCAGAAAACCATAATCACTATCAATAAATCCATCCCGAGTATGAAATTGACTAATATGGTGCAACAAGTAAAAGACAGTTCAAGTGTGCACTGCTGTACTAACCTGGGTGAAACAAGATCAATATAAAACATATTCCAGTCAGTGCAGCAGGACTTCAATAATCTCCACACACCACAGCTCAGCATTATAAAATATTTGTCTCCAAAATTAAGGACTTTATATAGTTGGTAAACAACCACCTAAAATGGAAGTACCAACACACAATAAGCAACAACAGAACAACAAACAACCACTCAGTATGAAAAAAATCCAACTTATGTGCTTAACTATAATGATCTGGATGATCTTGTCTATACACTGTAATTGTTGACCTGGTTGCTGAAGTCATCTTTTGGAGTATCCTGCAAGCTTGAGCTCCTCCACTCTTTCCAATCATAAACTGTCAAACTGACTCTCTCAAGACTGAGTTTGGCCACTGCAACAGCTGAAGAAATGACCTAACAGTGCCATGACTACTGCCTACATCACTAACTCAGCTACACGGTTTTATTTGTATAACCACATATACTGAACTATTGGAGTTTACATTCCCAACATACAGATCAACCTCTGGACTACCCTTCAGGTTAATGCGAAGGTGACAGTATGGTAAGGGGTCGAGTGGGTTGGTATATTACAATGTAAATACAAAAGGAAAGAAGCCTACATACATTGCAGCACGAAGTTTTAGTAAAATAAATTAAGTGTTTTTGTGCTAGATAAGTTGGACTTTTTCAAAATGACACTCAAATCAAACCATTCCATTAAATACAATAATAAAATCATGTGACAAATTTTAATTGAAGTAAATTAATGACCATTTAAAAAGCCTTTTCCCCACTAAAAGCTGTCAGCTTGACAAAAACTGAGTTTCACAGCCTGTTCGTTTTTCATTATTATATTACAATGTATGGACAAGGATCAAGCAGATCAATCATTAAAGCGAGTGCCTAGCTTTTGTATCTTGGTTGATCCAGTCCTTACACTATAATTATTGGACCAAATCCCCATCAGACCAGCCTGAGTGACATTGTGACAGAATACCCCACAGAATGGTGGCTCCCAGATAAGGCTCTTGATTGTGATATTACATCTAAATTATAATGTTTTACATCCACTGATAAATTCTTGAAGTAAGCTGATGACCTAGCTATTGTTCTTGTGGAAGGACTGTGGCTGACCAAGTTCGCAGATGACTGCAAACTGGGCGCCATAATAGACTCTCCAGCTGACACAAGCATCCTCCAAAAGGGCCTCATAGAAACAGACAACTGGTGCCAGAGCCATGGCCTCAAGCTAAACGCCAAAAAGTGTATAGTCATCCCCTTTGGCAAAAACAAAGTGCCCACAAATTACCACATAGGTGGTAATCCATTAAGTACAGAAGAAGTAATTAGGGACCTGGGGACCCAAGTTGATAGCAATCTCTCATTTGACAACCACATGGCCAAAGTGGTTAGAAAACATTTTAAATAACCCACCTAATCATGAAGGGATTCACATCTAGATCAGGGGAGGTCATCGTGCCTCTTTACTCATCCCTCATCAGGCCCATAATTGAGTACAATGCCCTTTTGGGATGTACCTTACCAGACACCTGCAGCAACTGGAAAGACCCCAAAAGTACCTCACCAAGAGGATCAAGGGACTCAAACAGATGCCATATGCTGCCCGGTTAAAGAAACTCCAGCTCTACTCAGTGGCATACCGCCTGCTCAGAGGCGATCTGTGCCTGACGTATAAATCCATGTCCAACCTGGAATTAATGGACATGCTGCACCTCAGAAAATCCAAATCCCATCGAGCTACGCGCTCGAGGGACTTAAACCTCAGCACTGAAATAAATAGGACATGCTGGAGGGACAGATTCATAACCCAGAGGCTCCCTTCACTCTGGAATAAAATCCCAGTCCAGGTTAGGCAGAGTCCCTCATTGACTCTCTTCAAGAGGAATCTTGATGACTGGATGGGAGATCGTAGGTTTACCCCGGGTATCACTTCTGTGTCACTGTTAGACAGAGGCACAGTATACTAACCTCGAAAAAGGGCATAGCAAAATTAATTTAAAATGGGTGGCGAAAGCCATACACACTCTGGCTAGGCTTATAAATGCCCTAGGGCAGATAGCCCAGTATGAACCTATGAACCTATGAAATGGGCAGTAGGTTTAAACTACAATGATCTTTGACTTAATGTATAGCAGCAGTACAGAATACAGTCAGATAGCTACCTGGAGAGTGTGAGGTTTACTATATTCTTTCCACAATCTCTGTTTGGAGTGAAGGACACAAGTAACAGCTAATCTTATCTGATGTGTTTAGTATGACTTAAGTGAAAATAGAGTTGCCTGTGTACATTCAAGCAATGTAATATGCATTCTCCCTTATCTAAGAAGTGAGGGGGAAGAACACCAAAACATTTATGGACTGTTTAAGATTAAAATGTGATGCTACTTTTACCATAAAGGTTGGATTAGTTTTACGTTTCACTCTGTCTTCATGGAAAACAATGTAAGGGAAGTACTGGACAGTGTGTATAGGTCATAGACTTTCCTGGCTGAAATTATGGCAACTAAGAATAAGCTTTTCCAGTACAGAAATGTAAGATCTACATTTGCTTCTGTTTTAAAGGGATCATGGATGAATTTTTCCACTAGAACATTAAGATCTCACAGAAGTGCTGGGTCTTTTAATGGAAGTCTGTACAAGAACACCCCTCTCAAGAAGGTTTGCAAACTCAGAGATGCCAGAGATGAATGACTGAAACCATGACGGTAGGAGGAGATAGCTACAAGGTGAAATTTAACTGTGGAGAAGTTGCTACCCTTATCAAAGACCTCTCACAAAAAGAGAACTACTGGGATTGGGAGAGTGAATAGGTCCAGAAGATAAACTTGTGCCATTTGCCTTTATACAGCTTTCTGGCTGAGATTTTTGGGATGCTATTAGAAGATGGAGCACCCTTGCTAGGTGTGCTGGATCCATGGCCATTACTGGAAGTGGAAACAACATTCTATTATTGTGAGGGAATAGACGTCCAAGTGAAACTTGATGAACAGATGTGATAAAGAGTTCTGGATAAGGATCTTGAAAGAGAAGTCTCCTGATTAAGTGAGGCTATGCTGATGTACCATATTAGGTCTATGTTATTGCAGTGCATAATTATCACAAATTAGGGAAGTTAATCCCAAGACGTCTGAAGTGCTAGGAGGATCACCCTCATCTCTAGGATACTGATATGCAAATTGGCTTTTTGTTGCATCCATGTTCCCGGGATCATCCATCCCAGAAAATGTTGCCTACCCCAAAACACAGGGTCTATTTTATACGTTCGAACACTTAATTGTTCAAATCACTAAAGATCGAACTTTAGTGAGCGAACAATTAAATGCTCGAATATATAAAAAAATTAATATTATAAAAAAAAAGTAAAGGGTGTAAGCAGGGAGGCAAGCTCCCCCCCAAACCCCCCATACCCCCTGCTGCTTAAATATACCAACTCCGAGATCACACTTCAGTGTACTACAGTGTGGAAAGGGAAAATTTCCCATTTCCTATACACTATAGTGCGATCTCGGAGTTGGTATATTTAAGTAGTGGGGGTGCAGGGGGGACTTGCCCCTCTGCTTACACCCTTTAGTTTTTGTTTTTTTAGTTTAGTTTTTTTTAAATTTTTTAAAATATTCGAACATTTAAATGTTCGATCACTAAAGTTCGATCTTTAGTGATTCGAACATTTAAGCATTCGAATATTTAACATAGACCCCAAAACACATGCATCTATGACAATTGTGGCATTTGGGAGTTGGGGGCTACCACTGCAGATGATTGCAATAGGACCTGGAAAAATGGATTTTCTGAGATGTGGTCAAGTAGCTGAGATCATTGCACTCAATGCCCACTGCACAACTCTCAAGTGATAGCTGGCAAAAGACAATATATACAGAGTTGCTGCCATTAACCCTAGGGTCTGTAACACTAGGGCTGCCAGTGGTGCATTTTGGTCTAGAAATCTGACTATCCACATATTGAGAATATCCTCTCTGGGGGAAGATATGCTACTATTAATATGGTGTCCAGGTGGCAACAGATAAATGTCAATGTGTGTGTTGGCTCTAGATATGACTTTGGTAGGTTGACTGATATTTCTAAAGGCATGCATAACTGGAGCAAATAATCCATTCATACTCAGAGCAAATAATGCCTTACCTTCAACAGATACTCTGTCTCCACTTGGCAGCCATGAGCTAGTCATCTAGATAAAAAAAGATCATGATCCCCAATTGCTTGACATGAACCACTACTGCTTCTTGCATTTGATAAAACACCCTGTGGTCTGTGGGGGGTCCAGGGGGCACGGTTCTTAACTGGTAATGACTGGATACCACTTGGAAGTGGAACAAACTGCTGGACGGTTTCATATTTTTGTGTGTGGGTAGATGTCCTGCAGATGCAAATAGACCATAAAATCATAGGAAGGTACTAGGCTAATGGCCCTATGACCCTTACAAGCCTATCCAAGTTCTACTAGCACCTATTGCCTCTGTCCAAGAGGGACACAGTTGGAACCCCCAGAGTGAATTTACGGTTAGCCATCCAATCATTTAGACTGTGTTTGAAGAGGGCCAATGTGGTGATCTGTTTGACATGAAGTGGGAGGCTATTCAAAAGGTGTGGTAACCCCTGGGAAATAAATATGTCCCTCCAGCAGGTTCTATTAATGTCACATACCAGGTTAAGGTCTTTAGAGCAAGTAACCCATGTACCATTTGACTTATGGATATGCATCATTTCCAATAAAGCAGGGTCAGAGATTGCTTTGTATGCAAGGCAGAGATCGCCTCTGAGTAGTCTGTATGAAACAGAATAAAGTAACAGTGATTTCAGATGATCCACTTAGGACAGATGCTGAAGACCTTGAATTTTCCTTCTGAAGAACCTTTGTGGTCTCTCCAATTGCTTCAGGTACTTGGAAAGGTACACACCAAAAGGTGCATTGTACTCAGTTATTGGTCTGATGAGGGAAGAGTACAGGCGGGTTATAACTTCTTTTTTTTTTGGAGGCAATGCCCTTACTCATGAGATGAGCAATACAGAGTGCCCTTCTTACCTCTGTGGAGATATGGTGGTCAAAGGTAAGAGTGGTGTCAAGCTATGTACCCAGGTCTCTCACCACTGAGTGTATACTTAAGGTGTTGCTGTTGATGTGGTAGTTAGCAGGAACATCAATCTTACTGAAAGGAATGATAATACATTTTTTGCATTGAGTTTAATGCCATGACTTTGGCACTAATCATTCTTCTGTGTAAGACCCTCTTGTAGGATGTTGACATCATCTGGAGATTCTATGACTGCTCCCAGCTTGCAGTCATCAGCAAACTTCGTCAGCCACAGACCTTTAGTTTTTGCCTGTACTTTGGAGAAAGAGATTCCAAACAGTAGAGGTCTCAGGAGTGATCCCTGTGGAACACCACTGTTTACAGGTCTGTTGCTGGAGGTGGATTCCCCTATTTTGACTATATAGGTTTTATCAGTGAGCCAGTTAGTGACCCATCTAACAATGTAATGGTTGATACCTAAACTGGGTGAGTTTGTCAATGATGCCTGAGTGAGGAATAGTGTCAAACACCTTGGCTAAGTCTACATAGGCTGTATGCACAGATTTCCCCTTGTCCAGAACCTTGGTGACTGCCTTGAAGAAGTCCACCAGGTTTAACAGGCATGATCTTCCTTTGACAAAGCCAAACTGAGTAAGGTCAAGTGTTTGGAGATTACCTATATCTTTGTTGATAAGGTCCATGATGATTTGCTCCATGGCCTTGCAGATAAGGTTAGTCAGGCTAATAATTCTGCAGTTACCAGGTCAGTGGAAGCACCACGTTTGTGCAAGGGAATAATAGTGGCCATTTTTCCATTCAGCTGGAATGAAGCTGGTGCTTAGACTGTGAATGAAAAGAGTACCCAATTGTGTTGATAATTCTTATTGGAGCCCATGTAGGATGCAGCCTGAGATGTTATCAGGTCCCACAGATGCTGTGTTTTTGACCTTAAAGAGGGTGTTTCTGACCTGCTCTTTAGAGATACAAGGTAGGGGACAGGTGGTAGGGATGTCATAGGGTACGTGTGGTGGAGACAGCGCACTGAAGTTTTCACAGGACCTGTTGGCCTGACTGCACCATGACCAAATACTGGTTCAGGTGACTTGAGTTCCAGTACGGGCCTGAGATCCTTTGTCCTCTTGGGTACCAACAAGATTCTTGAATAAAACCTAGATCCTTTCTGATCTCACCCACACCCCATGCAAAGGTAACCACCATGAAAAACTTCTCCAAAGCTGACTTTAGGCTCCTAAAAACAGAGGTGGCTAACTTCATGGCACCCATATCAATGGAAAATAGATGCATGACTGCTGAATCATACACCAATGCACTGTACGAACATGTACATAAATACATGGAACTAACCATACCCAACAGAACCAAGCCACTCTCATCTGGTGGTCCCATGCCATTAATAAATTCTACAATAGAAGGAAGAAACTGTTGCAGAAAAAGGTGAAGTCCCAAGACTGGAAAAACTCCCTTATTAGCCTCACCACAGGCAAAGGCCACAAAAGTACCTCACGAAGAGGATCCTAGGCCTTAAACATATGTCCTACATGGACAGACTCAAAAAACTCCAGCTGTTCTATGCCTCATATCATCTACTAAGAGGTGATCTCTGCTTGACTTACAAAGCCATGTCTGACCCAGCTCTGTTAGAAATGCTACATCTAAAGAAATCCCAATCCCTCTGCTCCACATGCTCCAAAAACCTCAACCTCATTATCGCAATCAACAGAACATGCTGGAGGGACAGGTTCATAACCCAGAGACTGCCCATGCTCAGGAACAGACTTCCTGTACATGTCAAGCTGCATGTTATATACCCCTGGTGTACTGACGTCAGGGAAGAGGTGACAGCAACTGACGCTGGACCTAGACTTTGGAACTCGAGCCGACTGCGAGTAACCTGCCATCAGGATAACCCAATTGTAATGACTGCAACAGTGAAACACGATGAACATCAGTTAATGTCATACATTGCACTACCTCTATATTACTTTTGGACACTACTCATCGGTTATGTATACGGTGAGAGTGACTATTACTATCTATGTTTTAACTCTATAGAATTGTCTAGGTGTGTAATCTTGTAACATAGTTTCTTTAAAAACTTATTTTTGTATAGTATTTCTAATGTCATTTGTATTGTACTGGATTACTCTGTATTTGTATGTTATGTGGAGCTTTTCTCCCTGGGCCTCTGCTGAAAACAGGTTTTGTAGAACCAGTCACACCACCCCAGTAAACAAATGTCAAATAGATAAAATGTTAAGTGCTGGTTACAAAGTTGCATTCCTTTAAGGTTTCCTTGGGAGCAACTCTCTATGTCAGTGATTGGCACCAAATCATCAGCTCTGAGAAGTCAGAACTGTTGGTCTGGTCTACACTTCAGTCAACACCAAAGCCACAATACTGACACCCATCTATTTAGGTGTCATGCAAACAGAGGTATTAAAAAACAACAGTGCACCAGTTCAGATGTCAAAATTACCAAAAGTTACTTAGACAAACATTAGTACCGATTTCTGCTGGCCAGTCAATAGCATGGTCTTCTTATGACTAGTGAATACTCTAAATTTCCCATAGTACCAATAATAACCTTCCACCTCCTCCAAAACCATTATATTAATAATATATGAACCTTTTCACGTTTATCCCAGCTCATATTAAGCAATGGGCCACATTTTTAATGGAATCCAGTGCAACACTTTTTGCATTAGTTTAGCTAATCATCACATATTAATTCCACAATGGTTACAAGCTAGTGGCATTGTAGAACAGCTCATGGGCAACACATGCAATGCAATCATAGCTGCATATACCAAAGTAACTTTACAAAAACAACACATTTACAGTATGATATAGGGAAACATAAATGTGCTCCATCCCACAGCTGGAATCTACCCAGTACACCTTGTTTAACTATGGCCATAATAACAAGTTATTTTTGGTATCCTAATCTAGCCCCATATCAAATGAGAGAGAGAGAGAGAGACTGTCAATGGAAAGCCAAAATGAAATCAGAAACAGATCCCAGAAGACAGATCAAGATACACACACAGACACACTTGAACTGGGACAGTTTGTGTTGCTGAAATAACTGAATTAAAACACTCACCTCTTTTCTATCTGTAAACTTCAAGGTTAAGCAGCAGCAATGCAGGGCAGGAAACTTCTCATTTCCATGTGGAGAAAAATGATCATGAGAAAAGGGCTCACGGGCATTCAGGAGGAGTTTAAAGAAATGGAAATAGACCTCAGGAATGCAGCATATGCACTGACTTTCTCAGCAGTGCTGTCTGTTCATTGCACAGGTAATGATGAGACACAGTTGGATGTATGATCTACTTGTAAAGCTACAGATCTGAACTGATACCATGGTTTGCAAACATCTGAAGGAAGAAGCAGGAACCTAAGTGACAGATTTAGAGATTTCACTAATAAGCATTACAACTTGCCATGGACAATTATAATGAAGTTTGCTCTATTCCTAAAAACATTGAGGTAGTTAGTAAACAAAACTGTAGCAGTAAACAAGTACAAAAAGATGGATGAATAATGAAAGCAGGCAAAGTATACATAGACACAGGAGAAAGAGGTTAGTCAAAAAATATTTCGTAATAATGCCCACATTCAGAACTTTAGATGACATGGACTAATGGCATTGATAAAAAACAGTTTCTTGATATTTTTGGAGTAACAGACACATGGTACAAAGATACATGAGTAGGATGTAACACACAAGGGTACACAATTTACATGGGGAACATAATGGCTAAAATGCAGGGGGTGTTAAGTCCTCTGTGGAAGGCAGCAAAGCAAACTGTGCTTCATCTCTCCATTTTTGGAAACAGAAGAAAACCATAGTGGTAAGAAACATTTCCATACTAAGAAAGCCCCAAATGGAACATATGCTCTAAAGTATAACTGAACTGGCATTTTATAACTTAAGGGGTAAGAATAATGATAGACACAGAAATAAACTGCTCCAACATCAAGCAAAAACTTTATTAAAGCAAAGCTTCCGGGTAATAACCCCTTCTCAATGCTAAAGGAGAAATGATAAGAATGCTCTAAGTAGACACATCATGAGCAAGGATGAGGACCATTGTTTTAAGTTTAGGATAACAGATATAGTACTGAAAGGAACCGGGGGGGGACTTAAACCATTTTCTTGAAAATAAAGAGTATCAATGGATTATTAGATTGTGTGCAGAGTTTGAACCTGGTCCTAACAATACTATAAGTATTAAACCTGTTTTAGTAAGAATACCACAAACTATTTAATGTATTTTTAAATAATTTTTTATGCAGTGTCATGTGATATGTTGGCTGTGGTCATGTGATATGTGTTTGCTCTTACTTAAATGATCATTATTCTGTGTAATGGTATTAATCTGAAACTGCAATTGTTATAATCTTATGTTGGTAGATTTGTATAGACTTACAGCATAAACTCTCAATTGCTCAGAAACACTTTAGAACAGCAAAGCTCCGTAATGCCAATCTCCTTCTCAATGCTACAGGAGAATATGACCAAGAGATGCTTATAAAATATGAAAGCAAGAAGATGACCATCTTGTTAAGTCTAAGGACTAACTATCTACTAAAATTGTGCACGACATTTCAACATCCTTGCATCTGACAACACTCTCATAGAAACAGTGTAGGAAACCAAAGTTCTTGGCATTATCATTGACAATAAACTTTCATTTAACCCCCATATACAGCAAAATATAAAGAAAACTCATCAGAAATTGGGACACTTATATAGAAACAAACATTTCTTTACTGCAGCAACCAAAACTATCCCTGCAAAAACATTTTTACTTCCCTCCATTCTTTACGGTGCCTCGATCCTAACTAACTTACAAAGTTCTACCCTAAGAAAGATGGAACAGTGCAAAAAGTTGCAAAGTTTGCCAGAAACTCTAGATATCACACAAACTACTGTAAACCACCACTAGAACTAAACTGTCTTGAACTCCATAACCAACTTACCTTTATTCAGTTATCTGCCTTGCACAACCTTATTTTCAAGCCTACTGCCTGCCCTGTACTAGCCAGTCTCGTCTCACCTTACACACCAAATCGATCCCTATGATGAGAAGACAAAACTCTCTTACCTATCTCAAAATTCACAAGAAAACCAGGTCACTCTTGTATTCTTACTCTGTCTCTATACTATGGAATTCACTACCTCTAGTTCTTCTTCTTTCGGCTTTTTCCCGGTTAGGGGTCACCACAGCGGATCACCTGTTCGCTCATGATTGGCAGTGGAGCTTTAAAGTGTCAAGTTGCCAGCCCGGAGCCCAAACTTCCACAGAAGGCACACACACATACTCACACCTAGGGCCAATTTAGAGTGTCCAATCCACCTGCAGCATATCTTTGGGATGTGGGAGGAAACCGGAGCACACAGAGGAAACCCACACAACCACAGGGGGGACATGCAGACTCCGCACAGAAGGCACCCCAGCCGAGGATCGAACCGGAGAACCTCTTGCTGTGAGGCGACAATGCTAACCACTGCACCACCACTACCTCTAGCTATCAGGTCTATAACCCATTTGAAAGCCTCTCTAAAAAAATCATCTCAAAAATACATGGCTCTGCTCCTGCATAAAGCTTGCCTAATGCTTAGCTCTTTCCTCCTCTTCCACACTAGCCTCATTCTCCTCTTCTGTCACATTTCACTCCCTCACAGTCTGCAAGAGCCTAAAGTTCTCCTAACTCCATCTATGTTTCTATACCATATCCTTAAGTTACTGCTCAAGCTGTAATGTCTCTATTCTTAACTCTCTCACTATCTTTCTCCATCACTAACTTTCTGGCTATTATTTTCCTAACTGAAACCAACATTCTATTTTTTCATGTACTAGAAAGTACAGTTGTGTACCTACCATAAATGTAGATGTTCGAGTGTATTCACTGTTGCAGTCATTACAATTGTGTTATCCTGCTGGCAGGCTACCTGCAGTCGGCCCGAGTTCCAAAGTCTAGGTCCAGCGTTGGTCACTGTCGCCTCTTCCCTGATGTCAGTGCGCCAGGGGTATATAAGATGCAGCTGACGCCATTTTCTTCAGTTTTTCTTGCCCCGGATGTCAGGTGCCCCTAAAATGGTAGGCTAAATTATGGCAATAAGCATGCATGCACAAAAAACAACTTTTCCTTCATCTACAAGCAAATACACCACATAGGTTGTATAGAGTAGAAAAGTACAGATAGGTCCCAGCAAAGAAAAAAGGGGGATGGTGGGAGGGTAACCTGGACTGCAACAGTGAATACACTCGAACATCTACATTTATGGTAGGTACACAACTGTACTATGTTCATCGTGTTTCACTGTTGCAGTCATTACAATTGGGTTGAATCCCAAAGCTAAGGTTGGGAGGCTGGAGCTAAATAGGATTAGGAGAGGCTCAAAGGCCCTGCAGAACTGCAGTGGCAAAGCCTGCCCTGGATTTAGAGTAGAGAGGCAAATTATAGCGCTTTTTAAAGGTATGCACTGAACTCCAAGTTGCAGCCTCTAAGATGTCTTTGGTTGGTACTCCTCTGAGGAAGGCTGCTGAAGTGGCTGCTGCTCTGGTTGATTGTGACCTAATGCCCTTAGGCACTGATTTGCCATGCTGTGAATAGCAGAAACTAATGCAATGGCCTATCCACTTTGAAATAGTCTGTTTTGAGATAGGCTTTCCTTGTGATGCTGCAGCATATGCCACTAGAAGTTGATCAGTCTTTCTGAAAGCTTTAGTTCTGTCCAAGTAGAAGCGTAGCTGTCTGTGAATGTCCAAAGAATGCAGAATTCTCTCACCCTTATTCTGTGGGTTTGGATAAAAAGTAGGCAAATGAATTGTTTGGTTAAGGGCCATACTGGACACTACCTTAGGCATAAATGTAGGGTTTGTCCTCAGCAAAACCCTGTCAGGATGAAAAATTATAAAAGGTTCACAGCCATGAGTGCCTGTAACTCTGAAACTCTTCTAGCGGAGGTTATTGCTAGGAGCAGAGCTGTTTTCCAGGATAAGAATTTTATATCAGCTGAAGAGGCTGGCTCAAATGGAGGCAGTGTGAGTTTTTCCAAGACATAGTTGAGGTCCCGTGCAAGTACTGGTGCTCTCCTTGGAGGTCTTATGTTTTTGGCCGCTCTGAGGTACTGCCTCAATAACAGATGAGAAAAAATAGGTGGTTCTGTATTGTAATGAGCTGAAATGGCAGAGGCATGAATTTTAATTGATGAAAAGGAAAGGCCTTTATCCAGCATCTCAGTTAAGTATTGCAAATTCTGAGGAATATTTGGAACAATCGTGTCAATACCTTGTGCTTGGTTCCAAGCACAGAATCTCTTCTATTTGTCTGCATAAGATTTTCTGGTGCTAGGCCTCCTGGCCTCCAAAATAACATCTCTCACTGCTTTAGAGAGAGGTGTGTCTTGAGAGGCTATATTATCTGCCATGCCGCCAGGTTTAAGGTTTTTAGTTAGCTCTGCAGTATCTGGCTGTCTTGTTGGGTCAATAAGTGAGGAATTTGAGGTAATGTCCAGGCTGGGCAGTGAGACAAGCTCTTTAGGATTGGGTACCAGTGCTGGCGGGGCCAGTCTGGGGCAATCAGTATCATTTTTGGTTTCTCTTGTCTGACCTTGAGGAGTACCTTGGGGAGGAGAGGCAGAGGAGGAAAGGCATATACTGTTAGATTTTTCCAGCTGAAAGATAGAGCATCCACTTTCCATGCTTGCTTGTGATAAGTCCTTGTGCAGAATCTTTGTAGTTGGTAGTTGTGAGGGGAGGCAAATAGGTCTGTCCGGGCATCCCCAGGTCCTTGTTATCATGCTGAAGACTTGTGGATCCAATTTCCACTCGTGGGGATCCATTAGGTTTCTGCTTAGTTCGTCTGCCAGAGTATTTTTCCTTCCTGGCAGGAATTGAGCTTGCAGATGTACTTGGTAAGTCAATGCTGTGTGCCACAAGTTCATGGCTAGCCTGCAGAGGGGGTAGGAATGTGTGCCTCCTTGCTTGTTATGTACCACATGACTGTAGTATTGTCCGTCTTTATTAGTATTTGTCCTGGATGAAGTTGATCCTTGAAGGCTGTTAGGGCATTCTGAACAGCTAGCATCTCTTTTTGATTGATATGTAGATGCATTTGACATGCGGACCATGTGCTCTGAATACATCTTCCTGCCATATGGGCCCCCCAGGCGTAATCTGATGCATCTGTTGTCAATGTCTGCCTGGCTGTGGGTAAAGTGAATGGCTGTTCCGTGTTGTGGTGACAGGCTTTTGCCCACCATCGAAACTCCTGTTGCAGGTAGGGAATGAGGGTAATTATTGTTTCCAGGCTGTGGCAATGTTGAGTCCAAACACTTTTTAGATATCGTATGGAATTAGCAGAATGCAGGATGCCATGAAACCCAAGGCCTGCAGAATTTTTCTTGCAGATAACTGGGTCATTGTTGCCAACATTTTGAAATAAGTAGTCAGTTGTCTGTGTTTGGCGTGAGATAAGCCATCTGGGCAGTTGTATTTAAGCTTGCACCCAGGAATATTATCTCTTGAGAGGGTACGAGTTTTGATTTCTTCTCGTTTACTGTGTACCCTAGACTTGTCAGTAATCTTTTTACAAACGCCAGATGCTGTAGTAGAATGTCCTTGTTCTCCGCTTGAATAAGGCAGTCATCCAAGTAAGGATATATTTATATTCCTCTTTGTCTGCAAAATGCAATTACTGGTGCCAGGCACTTTGTGAAGACCCTGGGTGCAGTAGATAAGCCAAAGGGCAGTGCAGAGAATTGGTAGTGCATTGAGCCAGCTTTGAATCTGAGGTATCTTCTGCATGTTTGTCTGATTGGGATGTGCAGGTATACCTCTTTTAGATCTAAATTCACAAGTCAAGCCTTCTTGCCCTACATGGGCAGAATCTGCTGTAGAGTCAACATTTTAAAATTTGGAATATCCAGATATGTGTTTAGAATAGATAGGTCCAGTATTGGTCTCCAGGCTTTGTCTTTTCTGGGTACCAAGAACAGTCTTGAATAGAATCCATGACCCTGCTCTTGTTCTGGTACTTGTTGAATGGCCCTCATGTCCATGAGGGATGAAACTTGTTTTTGTGCCTCTGCCAATTGATTGCGTGGCAGGTCTGGCATACCGTTTTGCCTTGGCAGGGTGTGAAAGTGGAAACTGTAGCCTTGTGAAACTATATTTAGAACCCATTTGTCCTGGGTGATCATGTGCCAATTTTGTGAAAAAAGTGCTAGCTTTCCCCCCAAAGGGGCTGCCAAAAGATAAGTGCTTGGTGCTGGAAGTGGAAAGTCATTGAGACTGTTTCCTGTATGGCTGTGATTTTTCCTCTCCGCTTTTGGAGGTAGAAGCACCCCATTGTTTAGGCCTGTATGAGCCTTGGGGCTGTGATCTGCCTCTGGGGCATTTGTATCTGCCCCTTTGTGGTTTGACAGTGGAAATGACCAATTTTTTGTAGGCCAGTTCCTGCTAAATCTGGGAGGCTGTACCTGCAAGAAATCCTTCACTGTTTGCATAGATTGAGCCTTGTCCTCCATTTTCTTCAACACCTCTTCTGCTTTAGCACCAAACAAAGTATCATGCTGTAAAGGAGCGTCTAATAGTTTTGCTTTAACATGATCTGGCAAATTTTGTTATTTTAACCAAGCATGCCTCCTAATGACAGAACCTGTAACAGCGGCCCTGCAGGAGGCCTCAAGAGAATCAAAACCACATTGCAAAGTATGCTTTCCCACTTGTTCAGCTGCATGCAATAAATCCTGCATTTCTTTATTGTCTGCACATTCTGCTTTTGCTGGCATTTTCTGTTTAAGCAAAGATATAAGATATTGCTGATACTTAAGCATATGAAATTAGCAATTTAAAGCTCTTACAGCCAAGGTAGCAGAGGTATAAATCTTTTTGCCCTAGAATCCCTATCAGAGGGGATAGGGTTTTTGCAGTAGAAGCCTTGACCCCTTTGGGACCCTGAGAGATGGTTTCTGGGTCAGCTGCAGGGTTTTTATAGAGAAATTTATGTGAATCGGGAACCCTGTAGTATCTGTCTGGCTTAACAGGGGCTGGTGGTAAAGAGTCTGAAGAAAAACTGGACTCTATAAATACATCATCTACAATGTCTAAAACAGGCGGGATAGCAAGGGGCCTGTGCTGGGGCAATAAAAGGAAATATCTGAACCTTTTCTTGGATTCTGAGTAATCTTGGCTCTACCAGTGGAAATGCTCCCTCATAGTATGCAGTGTTTCCCCAAAAGAATAATCCTCAGGAGGAGAGGCTGAAGGGATAGATTCTTCAGCATCAGAATCCTAATAGGGAGGAATAGAGAAATCCTGTTCAGAGGAGGAATCAGAGGAAATGGAAACCTGGACTGAAGATTCATATTTTAACTCTTGCCTAGGCCTCTTTTCAGGAGGGGGATGGGAACCCCTGATCAAAGTAATAAGGTCTTCGGCCATTTTAAGCATCTGTTTTTTAGGCATGGAGGCCTATCCAGGTGAATGCTGTACTTGTTTCTTTGTCTTTAGAGCTGCTTTAGTCTTTGTCTTTGTAGCTGAAGTAGGTTTCACATATAACTGTGTAGGCCTGAAAACACCCTCAGAAGCCGATGCCTGCTCAGCGGCTTCGGACCCATCTGAGGGAATAGTTTCCGAGTGTCCAATACCTTGAGTTTCCAGAGGCCCAGTCAGCTCCACGTGGGAGTCGGAAGCGGCCTGTGGCTCTGAGGTAGCGGGCATCAGGGACTGAGAAAGCGCCTCACTGAGAACTGGCGAACCGGCAACAGGCCTAGAAGAAGCCTCGTCATCGGTTTTGGATCTCGGATGCCTGTCCTTTTCTTTTTCTTTTCGTTTTTTGTAAACTCCGGTAGTCGGCTGATCTGACGGCATTATATAATTAAATCTGCCAAAGTAATGAAATGCAAAATCGTACCGAGGCTTAACAGTGCGTTGGTTAAATCTAGCACAAAACAGACAACTAGCAATGTTATGGTCAGGGTCTAGGCAAGGAATACAGTAAGAATGAAAATCCTTATGAGGTATTTGCTTCCCACAAGAAATACAGTTATTAACTTTTTCTGAGCAAGAAAAAAAGTGTCCCCAACGGGGTACTTAGCTTTAATGAAGACTTCGGATCTGAAATTCGAATTTGAAAACTTCAGGAGTCGGCCGACAGGCACTTGTGAACTGCTTTTGCTTCGGGCACCATGCGGCAAGAAAGACTGAAGAAAATGGCATCAGCTGCATGTTATATACCCCTGGTGTACTGACGTCAGGGAAGAGGTGACAGCAACCGACGCTGGACCTAGACTTTGGAACTCGAGCCGACTGCGAGTAACCTGCCATCAGGATAACCCAATTGTAATGACTGCAACAGTGAAACACGATGAACATCAGTTAATGTCATACATTGCACTACCTCTATATTACTTTTGGACACTACTCATCGGTTATGTATACGGTGAGAGTGACTATTACTATCTATGTTTTAACTCTATAGAATTGTCTAGGTGTGTAACCTTGTAACATAGTTTCTTTAAAAACTTATTTTTGTATAGTATTTCTAATGTCATTTGTATTGTACTGGATTATACTGTATTTGTATGTTATGTGGAGCTTTTCTCCCTGGGCCTCTGCTGAAAACAGGTTTTGTAGAACCAGTCACACCACCCCAGTAAACAAATGTCAAATAGATAAAATGTTAAGTGCTGGTTACAAAGTTGCATTCCTTTAAGGTTTCCTTGGGAGCAACTCTCTATGTCAGTGATTGGCACCAAATCATCAGCTCTGAGAAGTCAGAACTGTTGGTCTGGTCTACACTTCAGTCAACACCAAAGCCACAATACTGACACCCATCTATTTAGGTGTCATGCAAACAGAGGTATTAAAAAACAACAGTGCACCAGTTCAGATGTCAAAATTTCCAAAAGTTACTTAGACAAACATTAGTACCGATTTCTACTGGCCAGTCAATAGCATGGTCTTCTTATGACTAGTGAATACTCTCCCATAGTACCAATAATAATCTTCCACCTCCTCCAAAACCATTATATTAATAATATATGAACCTTTTCACATTTATCCCAGCTCATATTAAGCAATGGGCCACATTTTTAATGGAATCCAGTGCAACACTTTTTGCATTAGTTTAGCTAATCATCACATATTAATTCCAGAATGGTTACAAGCTAGTGGCATTGTAGAACAGCTCATGGGCAACACATGCAATGCAATCATAGCTGCATATACCAAAGTAACTTTACAAAAACAACACATTTATAGTATGATATAGGGAAACATAAATGTGCTCCATCCCACAGCTGGAATCTACCCAGTACACCTTGTTTAACTATGGCCATAATAATAAGTTATTTTTGGTATCCTAATCTAGCCCCATATCAAATGAGAGAGAGAGAGAGAGAGAGACTGTCAATGGAAAGCCAAAATGAAATCAGAAACAGATCCCAGAAGACAGATCAAGATACACACACAGACACACTTGAACTGGGACAGTTTGTGTTGCTGAAATAACTGAATTAAAACACTCACCTCTTTTCTATCTGTAAACTTCAAGGTTAAGCAGCAGCAATGCAGGACAGGAAACTTCTCATTTCCATGTGGAGAAAAATTATCATGAGAAAAGGGCTCACGGGCATTCAGGAGGAGTTTAAAGAAATGGAAATAGACCTCAGGAATGCAGCATATGCACTGACTTTCTCAGCAGTGCTGTCTGTTCATTGCACAGGTAATGATGAGACAGTTGGATGTATGATCTACTTGTAAAGCTACAGATCTGAACTGATACCATGATTTGCAAACATCTGAAGGAAGAAGCAGGAACCTAAGTGACAGATTTAGAGATTTCACTAATAAGCATTACAACTTGCCATGGACAATTACAATGAAGTTTGCTCTATTCCTAAAAACATTGAGGTAGTTAGTAAACCAAACTGTAGCAGTAAACAAGTACAAAAAGATGGATGAATAACGAAAGCAGGCAAAGTATACATAGACACAGGAGAAAGAGGTTAGTCAAAAAATATTTCGTAATAATGCCCACATTCAGAACTTTAGATGACATGGACTAATGGCATTGATAAAAAACAGTTTCTTGATATTTTTGGAGTAACAGAATCATGGTAAAAAGATACATGAGTAGGATGTAACACACAAGGGTGCACAATTTACATGGGGAACATGATGGCTAAAATGCAGGGGGTGTTAAGTCCTCTGTGGAAGGCAGCAAAGCAAACTGTGCTTCATCTCTCCATTTTTGGAAACAGAAGAAAACCATAGTGGTAAGAAACATTTCCATACTAAGAAAGCCCCAAATGGAACATATGCTCTAAAGTATAACTGAACTGGCATTTTATAACTTAAGGGGTAAGAATAATGATAGACACAGAAATAAACTGCTCCAACATCAAGCAAAAACTTTATTAAAGCAAAGCTTCCGGGTAATAACCCCTTCTCAGTGCTAAAGGAGAAATGATAAGAATGCTCTAAGTAGACACATCATGAGCAAGGATGAGGACCATTGTTTTAAGTTTAGGATAACAGATATAGTACTGAAAGGAACCGGGGGGGGGGGGGACTTAAACCATTTTCTTGAAAATAAAGAGTATCAATGGATTATTAGATTGTGTGCAGAGTTTGAACCTGGTCCTAACAATACTGTAAGTATTAAACCTGTTTTAGTAAGAATACCACAAAATATTTAATGTATTTTTAAATAATTTTTTATGCAGTGTCATGTCATATGTTGGCTGTGGTCATGTGATATGTGTTTGCTCTTACTTAAATGATCATTATTCTGTGTAATGGTATTAGCATTGAGAAAGGGTTGTTACCAGAAAGCTTTGCTTTAATAAAGGTTTTGCTTGATGTTGGAGCGGTTCATTTCTGATTTTATAACTTAAGCAAATAACTCAATCGAATTGCTCAGAAGATACTGGTGTAGAAGTGCATGCTAATTGTGCTCTCTGTATCCCCAGTGCCATTCCATCTCAACCCTGCTTTACTGAGGAATATACCCTTGACCAAGAGATTTATTCCAAAAAAAAAAAAAAGAAAAGAAAAGATGACCATCTTGCTAAGCCACAACTTCTAATAAAAGTTGTAGCAACTGCTCTAAACATAAACTAGAAGTAATTTAATGCAAATTGTGTTAATTTCACTAAACTGTAGTTGTACCCCTCCTAACCTTTTCATCTGAGGGGTTCTACAGTCTGTATGCAGACAAACTGAAATGGGATAATCACACTTGATGTCTTATAGACAGAGCATGTCTGCAAAAGAACTTGGCTAAATTGACTTATTTGGGCACAGGAGAAAAATATACTGATAAATACATCAACAACTAAGCATATGAGATTTAGAAAACAAACTGATGTGAATATTTAATACATCACATAGTGATTGAAAAGTACAGTTTTGTACCTACCATAAATGTAGATGTTCGAGTGCTAATACAGCTGCAGTAATCACAGATGGGTTCTCTGCTGTCAGGCGGGTCCTCGGTCGGCCGAATTCCAAAGTCTAGGTCCGGCGTCGGTTGGTGTCGCTTTCTCTCTTGACGTCAGTGAGGCCAGAGTATATAAGACACAGCTGACGCCATGTTCTTCAGTCTTTCTTGCCCAAGATGTCAGGTGCCCCCAGAAGGAAGGCAATACATAAATTATATATATATATATATATATATATATATATATATATATATATATATATATATATATATACAAGCAATGCAATATAATCCAAAATCAGTAGTTGCGAGCAAATAACCCATAGAAGGATAACCCAGTCAGGTTGTATGAAGAGGGGGTTAGGCCCTATGCCTTTACCAAGTGGGGAAGGCGGGAGGGTAACTTGTACTGCAGCTGTATTAGCACTTGAACATCTACATTTATGGTAGGTACAAAACTGTACTATGTTCATCGTGCATACAGCTGCAGTAATCACAGATGGGTAGAGTCACAAAGCTACACACGGGGTGGTAGGTACTAGTTGAAACTGGGATTAGCCAGAATGCCCTGCAAGACAGCAGTGGCAAAGCCTGCTCTAGTTTTGGAATATAAAGGCAGGTGGTAGTGTTTTGTGAAGGTATGTACAGAACTCCAAGTGGCTGCCTCCAAAATGTCTTTGGTAGGAACTCCTCTGAGGAAGGCTGTAGAGGTAGCTGTGGCCCTGGTGGAGTGGGATCTGATGCCTGTGGGAACAGATTTCCCATGATATGAATAACAGAACCGTATGCAGTGGCCTATCCACTTTGAAATAGTCTGCTTGGTCACTGGCTTCCCTTGAGCCCCTACAGCATAGGACACAAAAAGTTGTTCTGATTTCCTGAAGGACTTTGTTCTGTCCAAATAATAGCGTAGCTGCCTATGGATGTCTAAAGAATGCAGCAACCTTTCCCCTTTGTTTTGAGGATTGGGGTAAAAGGTGGGTAAGTGTATGGCTTGGTTTAAAGCTACCCTGGATACCACTTTAGGCATAAATGACGGGTTGGTACGAAGGGAAACCCTGTCCTGATGGAAGATGAGGAAGGGCTGCACCGCCATGAGGGCCTGTAGTTCTGAAACCCTATGAGCTGAAGTGATGGCCAGAAGGAAGGCTGTTTTCCAGGACAAATATTGCAAATCTGTTGATGCAGCTGGTTCAAAAGGAGGCAATGTTAATTTTTCTAGAATGTAATTAAGATCCCAGGCTGGTATTGGTTGTTTCCTTGGAGGTCTTATATTCTTAGCCCCTCTGAGGAACTGTCGTAAGAGTGGGTGAGAAAATAAAGGTAGATCCGAGTTGAATTCTGCAGAAATGGCTGAGGCATGGATTTTTATAGAAGAAAATGAAAGTCCACTGTTCAGTAGCTCTGCTAGATACTGTAATATCTGAGGCAAATTCAGCTTTTTAGGGTCCTGGCCTTTTTTCTCATTCCAAGAGCAGAACCGTTTCCATTTTGTGGTGTAAGCCTTTCTAGTAGATGGTCTTCTGACCTCCAAAATGACATCCTGCACCTCCTTGGAGAGTAGGGTCTGTTGTGTTGTTAAGGAATTTTCCATGCAGCAAGATGGAGTGTTTTCAGCTGACCATGAAGAGTTTTGTAGCTGTGCTGAGTCAGCAGAAGAGGCATTAGAGGTAGGGACCAGGGAGGAGTATGTGTTAGACTCCTCAGGAGTGGATACCAGTGTTGCCTTGGCCAATCTGGAGCAATCAGTATCATCTTCAGTCTGTCTGCTCTTGCTTTCAACAGCACCTTGGGCAGAAGAGGCAGAGGTGGGAAAGCGTAAACTGTCCATGCTGTCCAACTGAACGAAAGGGCGTCCACTCTCCAGGCCTTTGGATGAAAGGTCCTTGAACAAAACTTTTCCAATTGATGATTCCTGTGGGAGGCAAAAAGATCTATGTCTGGCCTCCCCCACTCTTGTATTATCTCTGTAAACACCTGAGGATGCAACTTCCATTCGTGTGGATCTGTCATATTTCTGCTTAGATTGTCTGCCAGCGTGTTTTCCAATCCTGGCAAGTACTGTGCTTGAAGTTCGATTTGCCATTCCAGAGCCAAGTTCCAAAGAGTCATGGCTAGTCTGCACAAGGGGTATGAATGTGTTCTGCCTTGTTTGTTTATGTACCACATTACTGTGGTGTTGTCTGTTCTTATCAGTAATTGTCCTGGATGCAGGAGGTCCTTGAAAGCTGTAATTGCATGTATTACTGCTAGCATTTCTTTTTGATTGATGTGAAGGTGCTTTTCCTTTTGGGACCATTTGCCCTGAATGCACTTGTCTGTCATGTGCGCCCCTCAGGCGTAGTCTGACGAGTCTGTTGTGATGACTTGGTTTGCTTGAGGCTTGCAGAATGGGAGGCCTGTGTTTGCTTGACATGCTTGGGCACACCATAGAAATTCCTTTTGCAAACATGGAATTATTGGTATTATTGTCTCCAAACTGCGACTGTGTTGAGACCATAGGTTTTTTAGGTACCATTGAAGTTTCCTCATATGCAGCTTTGCACACGGGATTAAAAGGATGCAAGATACCATGAAGCCCAGAGCCTGCAGGATTTTCCTTGCAGTAAGCCTGGTATATTTTGCTAGTATTTTGAAGTACTGAGTTAGCTGCCCCTGTTTTTCTGGCGTTAGATAGGCCATCTGGGTGTTTGTGTCCAAGTTGGCACCCAGGAAAGTTATTTTCTGAGATGGTGTTAGCCTGGATTTCTTTTTGTTGATTGTATATCCCAGAGAATGCATTAACCGTGTTACATAAGCCAGATGTTCCAGAAGTATGTGCTTGCTGTCCGCTTGGATCAGGCAGTCGTCCAAATAAGGGTAAATTTGTATCCCTTGAAGTCTGCAGTAGGCAATTACTGATGCCAGGCACTTTGTGAATACTCTGGGTGCAGTAGATAAGCCAAAGGGCAATGCAGAGAATTGATAGTGGATTGAACCTGCAAGAAATCTGAGGTATCTTCTGCAACTTTGTCTGATTGGGACATGCAGGTATGCCTCCTTGAGGTCCAATGTTACCAGCCAAAACTCCTTGCCCAGCATGGGAAGAAGCTGCTGTAATGTGAGCATCTTGAATTTTGGTACGAGTAAAAATGTGTTTAGGATGGATAAGTCCAAAATGGGTCTTCAGTCGGTTCCTTTCCTTGGTACCAGAAAAAGTCTTGAATAAAAACCTTGACCTTGTTCGTGAGTAGGTACCTCTTGTACAGCTCTCATGCTTATGAGCTTTAAAATTTGTAGTTGTGCCTCTGCCCTTTGATTGTGTGGCAGGTTTGGCATGCCTCTCATTTTTGGAAGAGTGTGGAATTGAAATTTGTAGCCTCTGTTTATAACGTCCAGGATCCATTTGTCTGTTGTGACAATATGCCAATTTCTTGCAAATAATGCTAGCTTTCCTCCCAAAGGTGCTGCCAGCTGAGACCTGCTTGGCATGGAAATGAGGGAGTCATTGGGTTTGTTTCCTGTATTGTTGTGCACTGTCTTCGCCACCTCTTGGTGCTGGAGTTTGCCATTGTCGGCCTCTATATGATCCTTGTGATTGCCCTCTGCCCCTTGTGCGTCTGTATCTACCTCTTTGGGGCTTGTCAGTGGCTGGAAAGGACCAGTTTTTTGAAGGCCAATTTCTGCTAAAACGTGGTGGTTGGACCTGTAAAAAAGCTTTGACAGTTTGCATAGATTTGGCTTTTTCTTCCATTTTCCGTAATATCTCCTCAGCATTAGTACCAAACAGCACATCCTTTTGTAAAGGAGCATCTAGAAGTTTAGCTTTCACATGATCAGGCAAGCTTTGTTCCCTAAGCCAGGCATGTCTACGAATCACTGATCCTGTAGCAGCCGCTCTACTTGAGGCCTCTAGGGCATCATAGCCACATTGTAAGGTGTGTTTACCCACTTGCTCTGCACTATGCATCATATCCTGTAACTCCTTTGAATCTGATTGTTCAGGTTGAGACATTTTATTCCTTAATTGTGATAACAGGAACTGTTGATATTTAAGCATATGAAACTGACAATTTAAGGCCCTCATGGCAAGGGTGGCCGAGGTATATACCTTTTTTCCCCACCTTTCTAAAGATCTTGACTCTCTTTCGGCAGGAAGTGGATTCTTGGCAGTAGAGGCCTTCAATCCCTTGGGGCCTTGAGAAATGGTTTCAGGGTCAGCATTATGGCTTTTGTAGAGAAATTGGTGAGAGTTAGGAACACTGTAGCATCTATCAGGTTTAACTGGTGCAAAAGGCAGGGAATCCGGGTTAAGGCAAGCCTCCGAATAAACATCATCAAGTATGTCCAAAACAGGAGGTATCGCCAGAGGCCTGTGTTGAGGTAACAAAAGAAATTCCCTAAGTCTTTTCTTGGAATCAGAAAAGTCTTGGCCTTCCCAATGGAAGTGTTCCCTTAAAGTGTGCAAGGTTTCCCCAAAGGAAAAATCCTCAGGAGGAGATACAGAAGGAATGGACTGTTCTGCATCCGAATCTTCAAAAGGGGAGTAAGAGTGTTCCTCTACATCAGAATGTTCTGATAAAAGGAGCCCTGATCAGAAGAGGGAGAATCTTCCTCCACTCTGGGTCTCTTGTCTGGAGGGTTGAGAACCCTGATAAGAGTAATCAAATCCTCAGCCATTTTCAGCATCTGTTTTTTAGGCATGGGGCCTGGAGAAGGGCCCTGTGCAACAGGCCTCTTGGGAAGCCTGGCTGCTTTGGATTTAGTAAAGGCCTTAATAGATAAAGAAGATGAGGGTCTAAAGACACCATGGGTGGAAGTGGACCTGTCCACATTAGGAGGCTCAACATTAACAATGGCTTCGGTTGTAGTCTGGGAAAGGGCCGAGGTACCTGCGGTCTTGGGTACAGAGGACACCGCCAAGGGAGTGTCGTCGGTAGTCAGGGACTGCAAAGGCGTCTCGCTGAGAACCGGACCACGTGTAGCCGGTTTTGGCGTGGTGTCGGTGGGGACCGCGGACCTCGCGTGTCGATCCTTGTCCTTGCATTTTTTGGACAAAACGGTAGTCGGAGTCTCCGACGACATTTTATAATCAAAGGCTTTACCAAAAAAGTGTTGGGCGAACTCCGCCCGACGCTTAATAGTGCGTTTATTGAAAGTAGCGCAAAAGCGACAGCCCGAGACGTCGTGGTCTGGGCCTAAACAAGGTATGCAGAGGGAATGGAAATCCTTATGCGGTATTTGCTTCCCACAAGAAATACAATTATTAACTTTCTGACATCGGTCTGAGGCAAGAAAAGTTTCCCCAACGGGGTACTTAGCTTTAATGAAGACTTCGGTTTCCAATTTTTCGTAATTCAGGAGCTGGCCGACCGGCACTTGCGAACTGCTTCTGCTTCGGGCACCGCGCGGCAAAAAAGACTGAAGAACATGGCGTCGGCTGTGTCTTATATACTCTGGCCTCACTGACGTCAAGAGAGAAAGCGACACCAACCGACGCCGGACCTAGACTTTGGAATTCGGCCGACCGAGGACCCGCCTGATGGCAGAGAACCCATCTGTGATTACTGCAGCTGTATGCACGATGAACATCTGCACCTTCATTTAAGACCTGGGTATATAGCTAGATCTAGCACTGAGCTTTTCTAATCATATCAACCATTTGGTTAATGATGGCTACAGAGCTATAGGTTTCATAAAATATTTATAAAGTCTAGAAAATCAGAAGTGATGAAGTTATTATTTGTTAATTACATCAGACCCAAACTTGAATATGGAATACAAATATGTTAACATTACAAGAAAACAAGCATGAGTAAACTGGAAAGAGTACAGCAGAAATATACCAAAGGCATTAATGCATGTGAAGATTCAAGTTATTATGAAAGACTAAAATATCTGAACTTGTACAGTGTCTTACATAGATATTTAAGAGGAGATCGTATTCAGGTATATAGGGCATTTAGGGACAACTACCTCTGGGAATGTTTGGGGTTATCAAAAAGTAGTAGAGAATCATCAGACAACCTATCCGAAGATTCTATAGGAATGAGGAGTGTACTGATTGGTTCTCTGAGAGAGCAGCAAATGCATGGAACAGAGTACCAAATTACATTAAAGCAAGCACTAATTTAGACATTGTTAAGAACAACCTGGACATTTATTATGGGAACAACTGTTTTGGTATATTGGCAGGCTAGAAGGACATTAATTCCTATGCTTGAAATATCTGTATGTATGTATGTATCCTGCTCAAAACTCAAAAGTGGGTATCTTCTCCTAATCTGACTTGAGTATAACTACTAAAAATTAGTAAAATAAAGTTTTACAAATAAAACAATAGTCTACATTACTATCTCTTACCTTGTCAGAGTCTGTATCTTAGATATTTTTTTAAGCAAAAACTCTGGTAGGCAAATGTCATCTGCTCCTATCACCTACCCTTCCCCATTTCCCACACACCACACTACCTCTACTTTTATAATAAACTAAGCTCCACCCCACCTCAAGTAACTAACCAATCCTCCTCCTCCTGCTTAAATGCCAATTATCTCCCTAACACTACTATCAAGACTATATTATCTATAATTTCCTTTCTAATTGGTCATCCCACATTACAAACCTAATTCCATCATTAAATGCAACTGTAATCATACCTAAATTAGCTAGCAGTCTAAAAGCACCATATTAATATCCCTCTGCCTAATACTCTACACAAAACACTACCAACACTTTACTAACTGATAATGCTTCAACCGAGTCTTACTTTAGGTACTCCTCTTATCCTCACATTCCTAACTTATTACCAGAATCTCACAATTACTAACATCATCTCATCAACTAAGTTCTTATACTTTATCACAGACTCCTATAAACACCCTAAAAATAGTAGCTAGTCTCTTCCAGGATACTACTTACCTATATTACTAAACTAAACTATTCAGTATACTCCCCAGACAACCAAATATCTTACCCCTCAGCAAATCAACCAGAAGCTTGTATATACACTTGCTACACAATATTAGATCAATCCAGACAGATGGAGATATTCATCCTAATCCCGGACCTGATAACCATCACTCAGATGAATACAACAGAAAAAGATATACCACTCAAACCAAACAACCCTCCTCACTAACCAGTTAAAATGCTTTACCATAAATGCCAGAAGGATAAGAAAAGTACAGTTGTGTACCTACCATAAATGTAGATGTTCAAGTGTATTCACTGTTGCAGTCATTACTCTTGAGTTATCCTGCTGGCAGGCTACCCTCAGTCGGCCAGAATTCCAAAGTCTAGGTCCGGCGCCAGTTGCTGTCGCCTCTTCCCTGACGTCAGTGTGCCAGGGGTATAAAAGATGCAGCCGATGCCATTTTCTTCAGTTTTTCTTGCCACAGATGTCAGGTGCCCTCAAATTGGTAGGCTGAAAAATATGCCAATAAAAATGCATGCACAAAAATAACATTTCCTTCATCTACAAGCAAATACACCAAATAGGTTGTATAGGATAGAGAAGTGCAGATAAGTCCCAGCAAAGAGAAGGGGGATGGTGGGTGGGTAACCTAGACTGCAACAGTGAATACACTTGAACATCTACATTCATGATAGGTACACAACTGTACTATGTTCATCGTGTTTCACTGTTGCAGTCATTACTCTTGGGTTGAATCCCAAAGCTGAGGAAGGGTGGCTGGGCTAAATAGGGTTAGGAGAGGCTATGAGGACCTGCAGAACTGCAGTGGCAAAGCCTGCTCTGGACTTAGGGTAAAGAGGTAAGTGGTAGTGCTTTGTGAAGGTGTGCACTGAACTCCAAGTTGCAGCCTCTAAGATCTTTGGTTGGTACTCCTTCAGCTGCTCTGGTGGAATGAGGCCTAATGCCCTTAGGCACTGATTTGCCATGTTGAAAATAGCAGAAATGGATGCAATGGCCTATCCATTTAGAAATAGTCTGTTTCGAGATAGCCTTTCCTTGTGATCCTGCAGCATATGACACTAAAAGTTGCTCAGTCTTTCTGAAAGCTTTAGTTCTGTCAAAGTAGAAGTGTAACTGCCTGTGTATGTCCAAAGAATGCAGAATTTTCTCACCCTTGTTCTGTGGATTAAGATAAAAGGTACGCTAGTGAATGGTTTGGTTAAGGGCCACACTGGACACCACCTTAGGCATAAATGTAGGGTTTGTCCTCAGAGAAACCCTGTCAGGATGAAAAATGATGAAAGGTTCCACAGCCATGAGTGCTTGTAACTCCGAGACTCGCCTTGCAGAGGTTATTGCTAGGAGTAGAGCTGTTTTCCAGGATAAGAATTTTATATCTGCTGTTGATGCTGGCTCGAAAGGAGGCAGTGTCAGTTTTTCCAAAACATAATTGAGGTCCCAGGCCGGAATTGGTGCTCTCCTTGGAGGTCTAATGCTTTTGGCCCCTCTGAGGTACTGTCTTATTAAAGGATGAGAAAAGATAGGTGGTTCCATATTGTAATGGGCTGATATGGCAGAGGCATGAATCTTAATTGATGAGAAAGAAAGGCCTTTGTTTAGCATCTCAGTTAGGTATTGTAAAATCTGATGGATATTTGGTACACACGTGTCACTGCCTTGTTCCTGGTTCCAAGCACAGAATCTCTTCCTTTTTGCTGCATACGATTTTTTGGTACTGGGCCTCCTGGCCTCCAAGATAACATCCATAACAGCTTTTGAAAGAGGAGTGTTCTGAATGGCTACATTATCTGCCACGCTGCCAGATTTAAGGTCCTGAGTTGGCTGTGCAGGATCTGATTGTTTTGTTGGGTCAGTAAGTGAGAGGTTTGAGGCAATATCCATGCTGGGCCTTGAGACAAGCTCTTTAGGATTGGGTACCAGTGTTGGTGTGGCCAGTCTGGTGCAATCAGTATCATTTTTGGCTTCTCTTGTCTGACCTTTAGGAGTATCCTGGGAAGAAGAGGCAGTGGGGGAAAAGCATATACCATTAGATTTTTCCAGCTGAAGGATAGGGCGTCCACTTTTCATGCTTGCTTGTGATAAATCCTTGTGCAATATCTCTGCAATTGGAAGTTGTGAGGGGAGGCAAATAGATCTATGTCTGGGCATCCCCATTTCCTTTTTATCATGCTGAAGACTTGTGGATCCCCTTTCCATTCGCAGGGATCCATGAGGTTTCTGCTTAGTTCATCTGCCAGAGTATTTGTTTTTCCTGGCAGGAATTTTGCTTGCAGGTGAACTTGAAAAGCCAATGCTGTGTCCCATAAGGTCATTGCTTGTCTGCAGAGGGGGTAGGAATGTGTACTCCCTGCTTGTTTATATACCACATGATCGTAGTGTTGTCTGTCTTTATCAGTAACTGTCCTGGATGAAGCAGGTCCTTGAAAGCTGTCAGGGCATTTTGAACAGCTAGCATCTCTTTTTGATTGATGTGAAGATGCATCTGGTTTGCAGGCATGTGCCCTGAATATATTTTCCTGCCATATGGGCCCCCCAGACATAATCTGATGCATCCGTTGTCAGTGTCTGTCTGGCTGTGGGTGACAGGCTTCTGCACACAAAACTCCTGTTGCAGGCAGGGAATGAGTGCAATTACTGTCTCCAGGCTGTGGCAATGCTGAGTCCAAACACTTTTTAGATACCATTGTAGTTTCCTCATATGCAGTCTGGCATATGGAATTAGTAGAATGCAAGATGCCATGAAACCCAAGGCCTGCAGGATTTTCCTTGCAGATAAGTGGGTTTTTGTTGCCAATTTCTTGAAGTAAGTAGTCAGTTGCTTTTGTTTGTCTGGTGTGAGAAAAGCCATCTGGGCAGTTGTATTTAAGCTTGCACCCAGGAATATTATCTCTTGAGAGGGCACTAGTTTTGATTTCTTTTCGTTTACTGTGTACCCTAGGCCAATTAGTAATCTTTTTACAAATGCCAGATAATTCAGAAGAATGTCACATTCATTCCCCTCCACAAAGGAGGTAATTCAACTGAAATCTCTGCTTGAATTAGGCAGTTGTCCAAGTAGGGATATATTTGAATTCCTTTTTGTCTGCAAAATGCAATTACTGGTGCCAGGCATTTTGTGAAATCCCTGGGCGCAGTAGATAAGCCAAAGGGCAGTGCAGAGAATTGGTAATGCATTGAGCCAGCTATGAATCTGAGGTATCTTCTGCAAGACTGTCTGATTGGGACATGCAGGTATGCCTCTTTTAGGTCCAAAGTTACGAGCCAAGCCTTCTTGCCCAGCATGGGCAGTAGCTGCTGTAGAGTCAACAGCTTGAATTTTGGAACTTCCAGAAACGTATTTAGTATAGACAGGTCCAGTATTGGTCTCCAGGTTTTGTCCTTTCTGGGTACTAGAAAAAGTCTGGAGTAAAATCCTTGTCCCTGCTCTTGTTGTGGTACTTGCTGAATGGCCCTCATGTCCATGAGGGCTGTGATTTGTTTTTGTGCCTCCGCCCATTGATTGTGTGGCAGGTCTGGCATACCTTTTGACCTTGGTGGGGTGTGAAAATGGAACCTGTAGCCTTGGGACACTATGTTTAGGACCCATTTGTCTTGGGTAATCATTTGCCAATTTGATGAAAAAAGTGCTAGTTTTCCCCCTAAGGGGGCTGCCAAATGAAAAGTGCTTGGATCTGGCAGAAGAAAGTCATTGGGACTGTTTCCTGTAAGGTTGTGATTTGTCTTCTCCGCTTTTAGAAGTAGGATCACCCCATTGTTTAGGCCTGTATGAGCCTTGGGGCTGAGATCTGCCTCTGGGACGCCTGTATCTGCCTCTTTGTGGTCTGTCTGACACTGGAAAGGACCAGTTTTTAGAGGGCAAGTTCCTGCTAAACCTGGGTGGCTGTACCTGTAAGAAATCCTTGACTGTCTGCATGGATTTTGCTTTATCCTCCATTTTTTTCAACACCTCTTCTACTTTAGTACCAAACAAAGTATCATGCTGTAATGGTGCATCTAATAATTTTGCTTTAACATGATCAGGCAGATTCTGTTCCTTTAACCAAGCATGCCTCCTAATAACAGAACCTGTAACAGCGGCCCTGCAAGAGGCCTCCAGTGAATCATAACCACATTGCAAAGTATGCTTTCCCACTTGTTCAGCTGCATGCAATAAATCCTGCAATTCCTTGTTCTCTGAACATTCAGTATTTGTTAACATTTTCTGTTTAAGCAGTGACATTAAATATTGCTGATATTTAAGCACATGAAACTGACAATTTAAAGCCCTTACAGCCAGGGTAGCAGAGGTGTAGACTTTTTTCCTCCATCTGTCTAGAACCCTAGAATTCCTATCAGAGGGGACAGGGTTTTTTGCAGTGGAAGCCTTAACCCCTTTGGGACCCTGAGATATAGTTTCTGGGTCAGCAGCGGGGTTTTTATATAGGAATTTATGAGAATCCGGGGACCCTGTAGTATCTGTCTGGCTTAGCAGGTGCAGGGGGTAAAGAGTCAGGGGACAGGCCGGACTCTGAAAATACATCATCTACAATGTCCAGAACAGGTGGAATAGCAAGGGGTCTGTGCTGAGGAAGTAGCAGAAAGTCTCTGAGCCTTTTCTTAGGTTCAGAGAAATCTCGGCTCTCCCAGTGGAAATGCTCCCTCATGGTATGCAGGGTTTCCCCAAAAGAATAATCCTCAGGAGGAGAGGCTGAAGGAATGGATTTCTTCAGCATCAGAATTCTCATAGGGAAGCATAGAGTAATTCTGTTCAGAAGAGGAATCAGAGGAAATAGAAACCTGTTCAGAAGAATCATACTCTGTCTCTTGCCTAGGCCTCTTATCAGGAGGGGGATGGGAGCCCCTGATCAAACTAATTACGTCTTCGGCCATTTTGAGCATCTGTTTTTTAGGCCTGGAAGTCTGAGAAGGAGAATGCTGTACTTGTTTCTTTGTCTTTAGAACCGCTTTAGTCTTTGAAGCTGAAGAAGGCTTAATATATAGTTGTGTAGGTCTGAAGACACCCTCAGAAGCCGATGCCTGCTCAGCGGCTCCGGACCCATCTGAGGGAATGATTTCCAAGTATCCAATACCTTGAGTTTCCAGAGGCCCAGTCGGCTCCAAGTGGGAGTCGGAAGCGGCCTGTGGCTCTGAGGTAGCGGGCGCCAGGGGCTGCAAAAGTGCCTCACTGAGAACCAGCAAACCAGCGACTGGCCTAGCAGAGGCTCCATCGTCGGTTTTGGACATCGGATGCCTATCCTTTTCCTTGTCCTTGCGTTTTTTGTAAACTCCGGTTGTCGGCTGGTCTGACAGCATTATATAATTACATCTTCGGCCAAAGTTACTAAATGCAAAATCGAACTGACGCTTGATAGTGCGTTGGTTAAATCTAGCACAAAACCGACAGCTAGCAACGTTGTGATCAGGGCCTAGGCAAGGAATACAGTAAAAGTGAAAATCCTTATGAGGTATTTGCTTCCCACAAGAAATACAATTGTTAACTTTTTCTGACATCGGTCTGGAGCAAGAAAAAAGTTTCCCCAATGGGGTACTTAGCTTTAATGAAAACTTCGGTTCTGAAATTCGGATTTGAAAATCTCAGGAGTTGGCCAACCGGCACTTGCGAACTGCTTTTGCTTCGGGCACCGCGCGGCAAGAAAGACTGAAGAAAATTGCGTCAGCTGCATCTTTTATACCCCTGGCGTACTGACGTCAGGGAAGAGGCGACAGCAACCGACGCCGGACCTAGACTTTGGAATTCTGGCCGATTCAGGGTAGCCTGCCAGCAGGATAACCCAAGAGTAATGACTGCAACAGTGAAACACGAACATCAAAATTACAGAGCTACATGCTTGGATTGCCTACCAGAAACTCAATATCCTGGCCATAACTGAAATGTAGCTGAAGCCTAACATCAGTGATACTGAAATCCTACCATTTGTTTACAATATAATATGAAACAGCTACAATAGAAGAAAAAGTAGTAGTATCACATTAGTTTTTGAAAAAACACTGCAATCTAAAAGCATGCAATGCTAATATACTACAATTCAACAAAGTTGAACTTCTTATTCCAATCCTAAAACTAACTAAACAAAAGCAAATATGTATAATAATGTTATATATGCCCCCAGGTGACAATATCAATATATCAGAAGAAATCGTATACTGGACCTCAAAGTAAAATTCCTTATGAAACAGTAACACCAGGAGATATAAATAGAAACTGGCTCAACTTACATCTACTACCCCAAAATCTAGTATCAACTTATTTGGCTTTAAACATCTCATACAGAATCCAACCTAATTCACTAAAAACTCAAGTTATATACAGGACTGGATTCTTGTATCTGACCACAATGCATTTCATGAATCAGGTACCTTACCAAACTCTCTCAGTGACCACTCCTGAGCCTATTCTAAACAATTTACAAAAAGTATCCCTAAACAGCAAGCAGTAAAAATATACATAACCTAAATAAATTTAATCCAAACACATTCAATGCAAAGCTCTCATCTTTCAACTGGAACATGCTAAAATCTATCCTCTTAGATGAAGCAATAATGACATTTAATACAATATTCCTCAACATTCTTAATAAAATAGCACTCCAAAGGAACAAGAGAGTAAAAGTAAATAATGTGTCCTGAGTAACTAAGACTACTAGACAACTGATGCAGAAAAGAGACAAAGCTTGGAGAAACTGGCAAAAAAAATGTCTCAAAACCTCCAAAAAAATAAAATACTATGCAGCCAGGCAAAAACCGCAAATTACTATAATAACCTCCAAAATAGTTGGAAAACGGATCCTAAATATTCTGGTCAACAATTAACAAAATACTACAACCTGAGTAAAACATCATCCCAACCCATCTCCAAATAGTACTGTAAAGGATCTTGCAATACAATTCAATGACTATTTATAGAAAGCATAGCATCCATTACAAAGGGTTTTAACTCAACCCAACTTGACTCAACTGAACAATCTCAAGCTGCTTCTGACATTCAACTTACATTCAACTTTTAGAGAGTGCCAACAACCAGTATCAAACATATGCTAAACAAGCTAAAAGTTTGCTCTACCTCTGCAGATAATTTACCTAGTCAGTTTCTAAAACTAGCAGCTAGTAGCACAGCCTAAGCCATTTCCATCCTCATAAGCAGATCTATACAAGAATGATATGTTCCCAAGCTCTAGAAAAAGTCACACATCATTCCCCTCCACAAAGGAGATAATTCAACTTAAATCAAGCCAATGGCAATACTATCCCCGCTTTCAGAATTACCGGAAAAATATGTCTATGAACAACTTTTACAACATCTTACACAGGAATAATGTTTAACCTCAACCCAACATGGCTTTCAGCCATCCCATACTCTCATTCATAGAAACTGTCAATAACGCCACTGATAGTGACACATTTGTATCTGCATTATTCCTTGATCTAGCAAAAGCCTTCAATACTGCTAGCCACACAAAACGTTTACCAAAAATGTCATCAATAGGCCTTACAGCAAATGATGTAAACTGGTTTCTGAGCTATCTGAAAGGCAAATTCCAATCAATAAAATGGCACAACCCTTTATTCTTCTTTTCTCCCTGAAATTATGAGTGGCCATCAGAGCTCAATCCTTGGCCCCTTATTGTTTAATATACTTACCTCCAACTCACTCCATGCATGCACAAAACATTCCTTCATTAAACAATACGCCGTCGATTCAACACTTACATACTGATCAAACAATCCATCTCACCTACTGGAAATCATTCAGGAATCCTTCACCGCCACAGAAGAATTGTTACAAAACTATCAATTTTTGCTTAATCCCAGCACACACATCAAAGTCCTATGGAAAAAAAATCAAAATACATTCCCTTAGTAACATCAATATTGAACTAACTTCTCAAACTAAGCCACTTTGAATGATAACAGGTGATGCTCTTAGATTTGATTATCACATACAAAATGCCATAAATAAATATATTAAAAATTATGTCTAGTCTACAGAGCTAGAAACGTCCTCATCCCCACCTCTAGAATCACACTAGCAAGCACTTATTGCCTCCCTCCTCTCCTCTACTGTGCTGCCATTCTTACAATTCTCCAAAAAACATCAAATATTCAAAAACTGGAAAAATGTTATAATTAAACTGACAAATTTACTATTAGTGCTCAATACCTTACTCATCATTGTACTCCACTAAAAACCCTTAACTGGCCATAACTACCCAACTATCTAAAATATAATCAATTACTCACCACATATAAGATCACTAACTATCCTGACACCTGCACTGCTCTAAATGGAACTCTACAAAAATACTCATCCAGTCACCCTCTGTGATCAAATAACCCAAAGCAACTTACTATCTACCGACCAAACAAATCAGCAGGACACTCCCGCTACTCCTACTCTGTCACCAAAGCCTGGAATTCTGTCCCTACTTCCATTAGAACAGCTACCTCTTACCAATCCTTCAAACTATCTAAAAGATCATCAAAAAAGGAATGGCTCTGGCTCCTGCTCTACACCAGGATAACTATCTACTGTCCTACTTAAAGCTCAGATATACTTTCAACTTCTTATCCATGAAAACACTCCTATCAAGTCTCTCTTAGTATCTCTATAATCACTTTATTTTCTTCATATTTCCCCTAACTCTTCTTAAACTCTAATAAATCCACATAAAAACCTCACCCCTGTGCTTCATACTTTGATGAAAACTCTATATCACAACTTCCATCTGTCAATAATATATACTTAACCAAACTTTATCTTGCGTGATTTTATTGTTTTACTGCATTCAGTATCAATCACTCTCTTCTCACAATACTCAAGCATCATATCTGTTTTCACTAGTATATTTGAAACTAAATACCCCATAACAATTTTAGACTCATGTCAATTTATTTCATTCTATCACACCTACCAGGTTGCTCCTAAATTATGCAAATATTTGACTTTATGTACCCAGCTTCTTTGCACTTTTATACATATTTCATTCTATGTATTAGTGCTTCAAATGTAATTTTGTATTTATTGTTACAAGTGTAGATTCTCTGTGTATGGCAATATGAAATGAGAATTATACCTGGAGCTTTTCTCCCTGGGCCTCTGGTAAAAATGGGTACATACCCAGACTATCCCGATAAACAAATGTCGAATAAACAAACACAGCACTGAAGAAAACACAGAGAGGAGAGCATACTATAGGTCATATGAGGGCATGCAAATGGCAGGATGGTCTTTGCAGGGGTTACATGAACAAATTCTCAGTGGGAGGAGAAAGGCAAGATAGCTTGTTTACTTAAAAAGGCATAGAAAGGGAATTATTATTGACAGGAGATTTTTAGCAAGCCAGATTTTTAATTCTAGACCAACTGACTGCAGCCACAACTCAGAGCTGAGATACTCCTGATTTCTTATAAAGGGCAGGCTTTATACAGCTGGTGTGGCACCCAGCTAAGGAAAGGGAAGCCTTGCAGAAGTATTCCCAGATGAGGGGAGAACTAAATGGTTTCAGACCTGGAAAAATCAGCATTCTGGAAATAAGTGATCACAAAACAGTATGGTTTATCATCAGCTTCACTGTTTTGGACTATAACACAGAGCGTCAAGATTACCAGCTGATAACGTGTTTCTTTCTTTCTTTTATTTTGGTCCTGGGCTTGACTGACTCATTTTCTGTTTGCTTACTATGTTACTTTGAGCAAACCACTTAAACAGAAACACAATAAACATACATACAAGAAAAATTAAGCTTATGGCCTCACCTGCCAATATTCTCACTGCAAATGTCTCTACAATTTACACATTTGCAATCACTTCTCCAAATATCAAACCTAATGTTACAATAACCAGGTAAAACAGTTAAGAGGACTATTAATGAGAAAAAAATAAAACTGTTTATTCCTTTCAGTGCAGAATATCTGAAGACAATCTTTTAATTCAGTGTTTTGTAGACAGATTTATAAAGTTTAGGTCTACTGAATTGAAACTACTTAAGAGCCCAATAAGAAAGTTCACTCAGTCAATTAAATTAAGGATGGATGAGTGTGCATTCAAATTAATTGTAAAAGAACATGGCAGTTAGATAGTCACTGCTGATATGGCACTCCCACCCAATATACAAAATGTGAAAATGAGGGAGCTGATTCTGAAACTGGTTACACAATAGAAAAGTTTGCTCAGCTGCACTCTAAGGAATAAAATGGAAGTGTGTATTCTCATATAAAAATAAAGTTTTTCTGGAAACACACAGACTGGTAGTAAAACTAAGGCATAGGTATAGATACAGTATTTAAAACAAGCATCCTTAGTGGAAGGGGACATTATTTCTCTGTGTATGACTTTGTTAAAAAAATAATATTCTGAAATTAATTGTGCAAACAGTTTCACTAACTTTCCTGTAGCAGCTGCAAGTTGATGCACAAAAATGAGCCAAAAATAAGGGATAGGCAACTCTATTCATCATCATCATCACTGTACAACCATCTTGGAAGATGCATCCACTAAGTTCTTGAACTTTTGTTGCCTGTGGTGCCCCTTGCTAGAGGTCACAGTTCTCCATATGTAGACCTGTTGGCTGAAATGCCAGTCAAAGTAAATGTACAAGACTCTGAAGAATATGATACTCTTTAGAAACAGAGAAGTTATTTGGATGCAAGATAAAAAAAAGCAACATAACACTAGCTTAAAAAGTGACCATAGTACTCTTTAATTCCATTTATTTTTAATAAATGTTAAATAATTACTAAAATATATAAGCATGTCAGTTTTTACACTTTATTTTACTGGTATATAAAACAATTTATTTAAAAAAATACAGCACTGTTCTGTAACTGGTGGAAAATTAAATGAGTAATCCATCCCAAATCTGCAACTCCACAATGAGTTAATTTGATTTTAGAGAGTTGTCATTGGTATGCTAATAGTATTTTCTCTTAAAGCTGCCTATTACTGTTATAATATTTTATGACCTCAGGAATTTATGTCAAAACATTTTCAAGTTCTTCATGTTTCAGTGATGCTGCTCCCTACTCCAAAGGGCAACAATGCAAGCTGGCTAATTCATCAGACAACTTTACAATTAACTGTCAACATAGCAGATACATGATATCCCTTAATTAATAAAAGCAAATTGTTACGTATAAAATATTACAACCAAATTATTCCAAAACAGGTGAAATGTAGTGTCCTTTTTAAATGGACTAGACCTTGATGACAAAGGATATCTTGGTTCTGAACATTTTAATTCCATAAAAACACACACAAATGGAGTAGGTTATTAATGACCAAGGTATAAAGACTCTAGTTGTTCTCAAACAGAATAGCCTACTCAATTCAACTATCTAGTTTCACAAAACTAAGCAGAGAATATAGTAATGCTTACTGAAGCCAAGGGACAGGTTGTGTCACAATCAGTCAAATGAAACAAGAAAATACAGTAAGGCAAGTGGCCAGAATGTTAAAGAGTAAAAGATTCCTCACAGTTACTACACAATAACAGATTTAATTACAAATAATCTTTCATGTTTACAAAGTTAAGAACACACAATGAGCTCTCACAGAATATAAATAATGCAAAGCATGTGTTGCTTCTAATTTTGAATGGACTACTCCTTTAACAACTTGTACAGCAAAAAAGAACAGTTACAAAAAACGTATCACAAATAATCTTTATGTCTCCTGACATAAGTTACAGTACTTAAAACTACCCTTTGCCACATATACAAACATGCTAGAAAGCTTCAACATCAGTGTTCATTTCAACATAACTCAAAAACAGTAGTATAAAATGCGGGCTCATCAGGAGTGTGACTGAGTGGTTCCTTGAAGTACTCAGTTGTTTTTTTTTTCCAGAATAATCAAGTTCATGGTCATGCTGATTTTCAGGTAGAAGTAAAGATGTAATGACAGGACCTACTGCTCGTTAAACACAACAGCTAAAATCCCTTCCTGTGGTAGATCTAAAGTGGAATGGATAGCAAAGCACAGTGTGCGGCAACAAATCCTCTGGGAAATCTAATGAAGGGCATTCCTTTACATGTATTTTGTCTTCCTTGATGTAGTCTCCCATATGACTAGTACACTTCTTTGGTGAAAATAGTGACAGAGCTACATTTCTGACAACGCTTCCCTGAAAGCGCCATTGACAGTGAAAGTTAGTGAGCTCCTTTCATTGAGCTGGAATTACAAGAATTATTACTCTTTTAAAAGACACTATGGGTGGTTTCAACTCAGCACCCCTCCCATTATGGATTAGTAACTCCACATCATAGAAAATGTGTCAGAATATATCAATAAACAGAGGTTGTCAACCTGTATAGGTTCATAGATTAGTACTAGGCTAACTGCCCTTGTGAGCCATTTCACGCCTAGCCAATTACCCCCTGTGAGATTCAAATCCTGTATCTTGTATTTGTAAGGCAAACACCTTAACCATTAGGCCACCCTCCCACTCCAATTATTTTTGATCATGGCCTTTTGAATAACTGTGGTTCAACATAACAAGGCAATATATTGTTTTCACAAGATTGAATGACTACCAGACAGCAGTTTAGCAACTGTCCCAAGCTGTTCTGAAAAAAAAGGTGGATAGAAAAGGAAATTCCACACATATAATGAAAATGCATGTACTGCAAATGTCTAGCTGTAGCAATGCCTCTTCAGAAATCAAGCAATAAATCTCAAACAGGAACTGATGAGTGTAACGCCTTAAAGAAATGCAGTACCCAGGCAGCACTGATTCATAGCTGAAATGGCAATAAATCATTCTACCATGTACAGACCAACCTGGTTAACTGCAACGACAAAATCTCGAGTTACCGTAAACAAACTCCAGTCTGGGTTTGTGTGGAGACTTGCGATACATCATTAATTAACTTATTTGTTATGAAGCTGTTCTGGAATTCTTCAGTTGGCATAAAGGAAGAATACAGACCAACTTTTAATGAGGTCCTACATAATATGCACACTTGTAAGAGAGACATTCAAGCCTTGCAGTTGCAGTCATAGCAAGTTAAGGAAATGGGATACATTACTAAATCCATTTTGAAATACTGCATCATGTTCAGAATCCATCTGATTTTCTAACAAAAATTATGTATGTTTAAATACTGACTTCTGCTTTTTGTGAAAGATCTAAGTGATATCCAATGCAATAGAGTCCACTACCCTAGTGGGGCTAACCCAGTTCAAGGATAAAATAAATAAATTAAATAAATATTTTAAGAGTTAACTTGACAAACTATGGCTGCAGATGATCTCAACTAGTGTTCATGAAACCGTCAAGCAACCCAGTCAAATAATTTTCAAATTCAGTAAAGAAGCATAAAATGTTCCCTGGATTTCTGTTTCTACAGCATGGTGTGTCAGAGTTCTACAGAAATGAAGGAGTAGTACGCCAGAATTCAGGAAGACTCTGATCATCTGTTTTAGGATGAACTACCAGGACTTGCCAAAGGCCAGAATGGCTTTGATGCAACACATGGCCACTACAGAGAGCATAAGGTCTTTCATTCATCTTTACTGCTGACCTTCATGGTAGATCTAGAAACACTATTCGCACTGGCTGACACAAACTAAGGTAGACTTTAAATCCTGGGATGCCAAACATGCATTCAACATGGAAAGTACAGGATTATTTTCTTGAATTGTTTGACTTACTACTCTATTTTTTCTATACCTAAATGCAGAATTAAGTGCTCTTGCAAGAAAGCAAAACACCATAATTTATCTCTGACACAATATACTATGGTAGAAAATGCATGTTATAAACTGCCACTGTCTGTGATACCAAAACCAAAGACTTATCTTCTCTGGCATGACGTACACGTCAAAGGCTGCACAGTTTTTTATTTTAATTTTTGCTACACTGTTATCATTTCTTATAATTCAAGACACTTTTGAAGCATGGCATAAATGAGAAATACTATCTTGAAGGTATACATGATTATTAAAGGGCTGGTGATCTGAATTTGGACTACATAAGAATGCACAATTTCTGTAAGAGTTGAATAAAGATCAGCAATGCAAATTTGCACGTAAACTCAATATGAGCCACAATGACCCTTCCCCAATGACAAGGGTAATGACGGTGTTAGAATAATTATGCAAGGGGGGAATCCTCCAACATGGGGCTGTGAGAAGCATCATCCCCTTCACAACAATTTTGTCACTGTGTCACTGTGAGTGTGTTAATCCTTATACCTACAGCTGTAGGACTGCATGCATGCTCTGAATTATGTGTGGATATGATGCAGTTGTTTTAAAGACATTTCAGTTTTCAGTGAGACATACTTCATTCTGATTTAAAGCTATGATTTTGCCTGTTTCACGTTATCAATTTTATGCAAAATAAATTTACAAATATAAAATAAATGCAGTTATGACAAATTAAGGTCAAGAAGGATACTATTTTAAATTTCTATTTCTCAAAGAGAACAAATTTATTTGTTTATTTATTTATTATTTATCCTTTGTTGATCAGGTTAGTCCCACTAGGATAGTAGCCTTTTATCGGGAAGGAGATCCAAGGTGGCATTTATACTACTAGAGGAAATTGGCCAGGGCATTGGGGAACTTCTCCTACTCTTCTCGATAGGTGCTGTGGAATCTTACATTCACCTGATCTACCACCAATTCAAAAAGAAAGGGCTTCAGTTTAATACCTCATCTGAAGGGTGACACACTCAGGAGTGCAGCACTCCCCTTCCGCTGCATTGCAGTGTTAGCAATCAAATCTGCCTGGTGTGGGAATAGAACCCACAGCCTTCTGTACCAAAAATAAATGTGCTATCTGTTGCTCCACTAACACTGCAAATCTGATCCTAAGTACCCAGTGAATTGACTTTATTCTTAAAAACTAGATTACTTAGGAATATCTTTGCTAATACAAGCCACCAGTAAAGCAAAAGACGATTCCTTCATGAAACATGGAAAAGGCTGATACTGGAGTAATAATGTGCACATTTGTTACTACAATAAAGAAAAGTGTACAACTTTAAGGAAAGCTGGAGTGTGCATAGTGGCTTGCACCTGATGCTTCGCTATGCAGACATAACCCTGATGAACAGCATCTCCAAACTTGATTTTTCGTAATACCATCTGTAAAGGGTGGGGGCAGCACTTCTTAACTCTACCATCCAGTTCTTACGTGGCAGAATAAAGGGGGTTATGACAGCCCATGCACAAGCAATATTATGCAAAAAGTAATTTAGAGAATGTAGAAGTTATTATTCAGTTCTAACAAAACAAAATAAATTGCAAATACCATTCACATTAAAGTAATACTACTCTTAATACTGAAAGATTTTACAAATGACAGTACCCTACTTAAATGTTGATTATTGACAAACTGCCATTAAGTCAATCAGTAGGTAATATTTACTTTAATTTGCATTACAATCCATTATTCTAATCAATTGATGAAAAGTGCACTTAATTTCAAAGGCGCAGCAGGTTCTGAATTACTGCTGCGCAGACTTTATGAAAGTGAAAGGATGCACACTGGCTGAACCTAGACAGAAATCATTTCCCATGACAAAAGACACTGTTTTGAGAAAGTACATGTAACCCAGTACAGTGACACAGACAAAAAAACAGAGTTTGATTATTAGCTTGGGTAATGGGGCACTGGGTGGGCTTTTCTCAGCTTTTTAACATCCCAGGGAAGAGTTGAGGGTTATGCTTACAGCTGCATGCTTGTGGATGATATTTTCTGACTGCTAGCAGCCAGCTGTTTGATTGGAAGTGTTTGGGTGGGTGGGGGGGGGGTGCATTAGTAGATGTGTCATTATGTGTTCTGATAGACAAAATGTGGCAAGCACAATTTAGCTTAGTCACACCCTCCCTTTCATCCCAAAAATCAGTGCATTGAAGCTGCATGGTTAATGCCTGCCTTCCAAGTCTCACCCAAATGAATGCAGAGGCAGGGCAATCTCTGAGCTATCCCTGAAGAGAAAGAAGAGCCACCATCTCAAGGATTATACTAGGATTTCACTTTCTTGCAGGAAAGGAATGAATATGTTCATGGGAACTAACTTGGTTTTACTCCTTAACTTCAAGAGGTGAAATCAGAACCCATCATGACGGATGCTTAATGAAACAGAAAGCTATATTTATTACGGCACAGAAAAGATGATACGGAAATACATCATTCAATGAGACCTATTATGGATTCTGGGACTGACAGTCGGAAATACTAATCTGTCAAGATAAAATTGGAAATGGTACATGTAAGCACAAAGTCAGAGACATGCAATTAGGACATCGTGGGAGCTAGTCAGTACTAACATACATACCATTGCACTGGAGTGTTTAGTGAAAATGCAACTACTAAATGGCCAAAACTGTGAGTAATGTCAAAACAGATGGAAAAAAAAAAAAAAAAAACAAGAAGTGAGCAGTAAGGTAAGGAAAACCGCAATCAATGATGATGCACAACTTGAGACCTTGGAGTTACAAGGTGATCGGACATAACAGTAGATCATGGTAAAACACACAACAACTGTAGTAGGAAGTGACAGTAAATGGGGCATTTATCTTGCAAAAACCTACAATGGGATGACTCGCAACAAAAGACAAATATACCAACAAGAGAGTGTAGAAGTTCTGATGGTCAGAAAACATGCCAGAATGTGAATCAGATCATGTTGAATGCACTGATGTCAACAAGGCAGCCAGTTTTCTTGCTGGAAAGGACACAGTAGAAATGCTAAACAGGAATTTAATGGACTAGTCAAGCAACACAGTAATGCCACTAAAATTATAAGTAAAATAAAACAAAGGTATCACAAAACTTAGGAAAAGAGAAACTTTATAATGATTCGTAAGTGTTTTGCTCCTACTATAACTTTCTCAGACAAAGGCACTATGTGCTGAACAATCCCCAGAGGCCATAAAGATACTGTAATAGGGCCTTTCCCAAATCAACAGCTGGTGTAAAAATCATGGACAAAAACTAAATGCCAAGAAATGTATAATAATACCATTTAGCAAGCAGCTATCACATTTGACAACACACTCCTGAAAACTGACCCTGTATTTAGAGACCTTGGAACTTATGTGACAATGGACTGTCCTACAATCACCACGTATCCACTGCTGTAAGAATGTCCTTTATTGTTGCAGGGTGACTAGGTCCAAGGATATGATCATTCCACTGTATTCCACACTCAGCAAGTCAAACATAGACTATAACAGCCCTTCAGTATGTACCCATCCAAACATTTGAAAGAACTTGAATGCCACAATATTTTCTAAGAAAATAAAAGGCCTAAATGATAAACACTACGTGGGCCATCTCAATGTCTTTTCCCTCTTCTCTGCGTTCTACAGGGTAGTAAGCGGAGATCTCCACCTTGTGTACAGCCTCAACAGACCTTATCCTGTTGTCAGGCCTACTGCACATTCCAAGTCCACTGGAGGACATAAACACCAGCTTAAGAGATCTCAGTCTCTTCAGATATGTATCACAGAGAATACCATTTCTTTGGAATTGTCTTCCTCTCCACATAAAGCACAGTACTTCTCTTACACTATTCAACGTAATCTGGGTGAATAGATGAGCAACCCAAATTCACCCCTGCTCCTAATACATAGGGGCAATATGTAAATGTTCTGCTTATCTCTGGGTCACTCATACCGAACATATAGGGGCTAAAACCTTCATGGGAATTTATGGTTAGGCTTCTAAAGATCCTTAGGGATCTAGTAAGCATTTACAAATCTATGAACACATCATTTGTAAATTTTAGGTTTAAATCATGTATTGACTGGGAAGTGTGTCTCAGTGCTAATAATTTTAACAGTCTGTTTGAGGAAGTTCCATTAAGAACAGAATACTTAATTAGTAAGACACCCCTCTTCCAAGCCTTTGCTGCAGTCTTCATTTAATCACACAAAGAACAGACAGCTTCATTTAGTCAAAAAGGTAGTTCCTATAATGATTACAGAGAAAAGGAGTTATCTTCATGAATGAAATTAAGAGAAAATATATGTAACAATGGTAGTTATAACAACTAATCTAACTACAACAGGCGAGGCAGCACAGACCGGTACAGAATATGTGCTGATAATCTAGAGAAATAAAATTACAACACTGTTCTCAAAACTTGCAGATAAATAATCAACAGAAAACATATTACTTCAAGATAAAATGAAAGCAAGATAGAAGTTGGCCAAGTTGACAAAATTATTCTAACAGACCGTGCTGGTTGTGAGAATATCCAGAGGTAAGGAAAATGAATACTAGACAAATATTATCTTAAGGCTTAGATCTAAGGAATGATGATCGGCTTGGCATTAAACCAAATGTATTTATTTTTAATTACTTAGATTTGTGGATCAAGGTACACTTTTGATACAAAAAGATATACTCAGGTTCAGCACAAGAAAAATACATAAGATAAAAACACAAACTTTGCAGAATGAATTAACAATAAATAAAATAATACACAAGAAAACTAAAACACAAAAATACATAAGAAAAAACAGCATGCAATAACTGCAGCAAACTAATTCAATAATACACAAAACAATGAACGCATTGGAATGCAACTTATGGGAAGTTAATTTATGTGAAACAAAGTTGAAATTAAATGGAGGAAGAAAGAACTCTAGGAAAGAGCAATTGGGGAAGAGTTGTGTATATAATACATTGTACCATGCCTTTTGGAAGGGGTAAATTAAGACAACTTCTGCTCATCAGCAACTTTATGAATAATTATATGCAAGTATGGATTTTTAATACTTTAGTAATACAGGTATACTTATTATCTTCCTTTAATATGGACTGAGTGAGGATAAAAAATATACATGTATATAGCAAGTATTATTTCTTTTTAACATGTTGCACATTGTATTGGCTAGTTAGAGATGGAAAGTTCACATGCAGAAAACACAATAGTGGAAAATGTACAGAAAACACAAAAAGTGGAGTGTAAAAATGAATAATGACTGCAGATTAACAACATACTATGCATGGCTGCACTTAAGAAAGAAAAGAAAGTGTGGGGCAGCAATACAGGACTAAAGCTAAACAGCTTTTCAATAGCAGCATTCAAAACTATTGAGACACCACACTGCATTCAGATAACTGAAATGGCAGCATGTTCCAAAAATGGTCACTGATTTGCTGTTGGGCTATTAGTCACCCTTCAATATGAAGACTGTGTAAAAGGCAAACTTGATCCTTAGAGAGTGACATACATACAGTGTGAATGCAAGTCTAAAATACTAAAGTTATACATGACAAGAATCCTGAGCAAAGCTTTCTTAGCAGAAGACATAGCACACATTTCTAGGAATGAAGTCTAAATAATAAGTTACCATACAAGTATCCAACAGCAGGCAATACATGCTACAAATATAAACAAGAAAGGCAAAAGAATGAGAGTACATGCCCTGGTCACCACATAAAGAAAATGTCAAGGACAAATTAAAAATGCAGCATAAGATTTCCTGTTAATAATTATATGGTCCATTTCCTGGAAATAAAGACTTCCAATACACATCATAGCTCTCAACATTCGATCTCCTAAATGAGGAACACAGCCTCTCAAAATGTGGAACAAATGGGCAAAATGTGGAACACCTTCAAACAGCTTACTAACAACTTTAACTAGGAAGGTCATAGAATGGTTAAAATGTTCAGTTAAAAAAGCCCAACACAGAATGTATGACAGACCCTTTCAATGTGGAACTTTTGAGAAACTTGGACTTTTTAAGACTCAAAATGAGGAACATTCCTCGTAATGAGGTATACTTGAGAGGTATGATACACATACATGCCTTTGGTGATTAGGACACCAAATCAAGGAAGCAAGTGCTACTATGCATATCAGTAAGTGACAGGAAGAGATACCTGGGAATCCACCAACTCATTTCTGAACACGAAGAAACAAATCCAGTGCTGTGAAATGCAGAGCTTCTGTTAACAAAGAAATATCCTCAGGAAGACAGATGCCAAAAGAGAGATGTAGCATTTAGAGTTGACATGAAAGTGAATCATAGAGATATAATATACAGAGATCCAGTGAGCTGCAGATGGCTTTGGGCAGACGCAGTCATGCAGGAAACACATCTGCAAAGCTGCACAATTGTGAAAACGTAGCACTCTGCACTGATGACATTACTGCTTTGGAATACAACCATTAACATATATGAAACTTTTTAACATTGCTATGACTATGCAGCATAGCTGTACACAAATCTAACTCAAAATATAGCCATTTGTCACTGTCAAGAATATTTTTAAAAAAGCTAAAAAGCTGTGAGATCTTTACTGTTGATGAGAGTCACTGATGAAGAAACTTCTATTATGAAAAGTCACTTATAAAGGCACAGACAAAAGGGTCTTAATTAACAACAAAGTAATGAAAGGGCAAAAGGATATAGTTAACAGCATAAAGTTAAACGGCTAAAAAATGGTGCGATAAGAAAAACTGCCACAAAAATTCTACAGGTTGATTAAAAAGGTCAGCAGATAAAACATAACAATTAATAGTTACAAAAAGGACCACAGCCCTATACATTACTTGTGATGAAAGGAAATAAACATGGAACTTATGGAATGTATACTTCAAGAAGAAACATTAGTGGGAACAAGTTAACACTGAGAGTTCTGAAAAACTTGCAGTGATGGCGAACAGGAACATAGCGACGTACAAGGCGAGTGATCACAGGGAGCATACGATTCCTAGATATATACACCTTTAAGTTTACAAACTTAAAAGTTCTTGACACCTTTTTCAAGAACTTAATAGTGCTCATTTCTCTTCTTCCACATTGTCTTCACGTTCTCCCACATCCTTTATGTATTATAAAGAAACCAGTAAATCACTTGTGAACAGAAGAAAAATCAGCAAATCACCAGTCTTGAAACAACTTTTAAAGATGACTGAAATCTGGACAGAGATGTTGCGGCATGTAGAGCTCAGTGGCAAATCAACTGTGGAATTATTAGGCTAATAAACTAGTTAGCAGTATGCCTATCAGTGGTCCGTGCAAACACTGCTGCTCGTGAAGCTTTCTATTCAAAACTCTGCTTGTGGCTTCAGATATTCGTATATTAACCACCTACTCAAAAAGGCTGACTTGAAGATCTAACTTTGTTGAACAATACTTCATTTACTTATTACATGTAGTCAATAAAACTCATGATAAATCACTTGAAATGTGTATAAAATACTTTTTACACTAAATGTACAAATTTTAAGGACAAAGGAAAAACCCTAAAAACACGATTGGCCTTGAAATACTAATGCAAGTCCTGTTCCATCACTAGGAAGAGCTTGATAAAATCTTGTGCCTTCTTCTTAGCCATTATGTCAGGCTTAGGACTCGAAGGGGGTGGTCTCAGCAATAACCCTCCAAACAGGCTTCCTATAATAAAAACAAATAAAAAAAATACTCTTATTCGTGCTTTTCAAATTTCACAACTTATTTAAGTACAGGACTGCGAGGAATGAAAATGTTTTAAGTTCAACCCAATGTCACTCTCTCTTTTTTACTATGATGAGCATTTGGATGAATAAAAAGATTAATCCATAATACTGCCTTCTTAGATACTGTAACTGCGCATGAAAGTAAGGGCGCACCACACATTCTGTAAATTCACTGAGTCGCTTATTTATTTTCATTAATATGCTGATCTACAGGGGACTGATGTCAGACACACCAAGGTACACAGCACAAACCTGTAGTGAGTACAAGGCACATAAAAATATTGACTAGGTCACAAGAATTACTAGACCCATGCAGTTTACTTATTTTCAGTATCAAATACAAAATCCCAAGGTCCTACTTCACATTTTCTTTATCTCTGTTCAGGTAATTAAGGTTGAAAAATACCTATTAGTACCTAGACGGTCAACTCAGTTCAGAAACATTACTTGAATGCATACATGCATTATTACAACTCAGTTCAGAAACATTACTTGAATGCATACATGCATTATTACAACTCAGTTCGAAAACATTACTTGCATGCATGCATATATACAATATTACAACTCAGTTCAGAAACATTACTTGCATGCATATATACATTACAACTCAGTTCGTATACAAAACTTTCAAGCATATATGCAATATTATAACTCAGTTCAGAAATATTACTTGCATGCATACATACATAACTCAGTTTGTATACATTACTTGCACACATCCATACATTATTACAACTCAGTCCATATACATTACTTGCATGCATACATACATTATTACAACTCAGTTCGTATACATTACTTGCATGCATACATACATTATTACAACTCAGTTCGTATACATTACTTGCATGCATACATACATTATTACAACTCAGTTCGTATACATTACTTGCATGCATACATACATTATTACAACTCAGTTCGTATATATTACTTGCATGCATACATACATTATTACAACTCAAGCAGAAATCCTCTTGACAGAAACACAAACCACCAGTCCCAGCCAGCACTTGAATCCCTCAAAATTCAAAATGTAAACCACATAAAAGGCACAAAAAGATCAAATGATAGTGAGGAATTCCAGTATAGATCTCTCCTTTAATATGAAACAACAGGTACATAAGCGCTTTCGTAGCAAAGCTACTTCATCTGCTTTGATACGAAAGTGCTTATGTACCTGTTGTTTCATATTAAAGGAGAGATTTATACTGGAATTCCTCGCTATCCTTGGATCTTTTTGTGTCATATGATTATTACAACTCAGTTCGTATACATTACTTGCATGCATATATACATTATTACAATTCAGTTCGTATACATTACTTGCATGCATACATACATTATTACAACTCAGTTCATATACATTAATTGCATGCATACATACATTATTACAACTCAATTCGTATACATTACTTGCATGCATACATACATTATTAAAACTCAGTTCGTATACATTACTTGCATGCATACATACATTATTACAACTCAGTTCGTATACATTACTTGCACGCATACATATATTATTACACAGCAGCACATTAACAGGGTCCATTAGCACTACAACGTTTAGGTCAAAAATCTGCACTGTAAAATATTTGCCCTGATCATGTGACTGCCATTAAGTATGGAGTTCACCAGCATCTATAGAAGAGATTCTGAAAGGCAATGCAACTGTTATGCATGCAAATTTGTCAGTAGCTCTACTGACACAGGTGGAGTATACTCACATCTGGTGATGTTTTATGTGTTTTTATGGGAGCATTACATTTGGTAAAACTTTTTGTAATATCCAATGCCTGTAATGCCGGGGTCGTGGAACAGTGGGGATTCAGAGTTTGCCTTTGCCATACTGTTATGTGATCTTGAGAACTGGTATATACATAATTAGCAGTGGAGGTGGGCCCAGACATTTTTCTCCACATTTTATGACTTTTGATCATTTAGGATCGATGTTTTGGTGTTTGATCTTCTGATACTTTGATATTTTGAAGTAGATCCATTTTTCTCTACCTTAACCATTCATTTGTTACTCCTGTGTGACCAGCCAAAACTAGCAGTTACACTACAGCCTTTTCAGGAAACTACACTTTGAAGAAATTAAAATTATGTACTTATTTATTCAGTTATTGGCATTTGTTTACCGGGAAAGTCTACTGGGCTGAAAGAGCCCATTTTCAGTGGCCACACGAGGAGAAAAGCTCCACAGTGTAAAATACAATAACAAATACCATAACAAAGTGAACATTTAAACTACAAAAACTTTTTACAAAAATTGGTTGAGTTTACAAGTAAATTTGAACAAGTAGGAATCAATTAAACATGGTTGACACTATAAATATATAAGAAAGATCTAAGAAGAAGCTGGACTGGAAGAGGTTAGAGAAGAGATAAGAAGTTGTGAAGAGACTAGGTTAAGAATAGATATTAGGGATAGTGATAAGTTAGATACAGAAGAGGAAAGCTGGAACAGTTATAAGGTACACATAAGATATTTGAGGAGACTTTACTTTATGGGAGTAAATATGAAATTGAGGAGGTGGGAGTGAGACAGAGGTTAGGTTATGGAAGGCGGAGGCTTGGTACAAGTGCAGGTCCAGTTGGCAGAGAGGTATCCATGCAGGGATGTTTTGAAAGAAGCATGGCTTAGAGTGGTCTGAATTACTGGAGGAAGGGCATTCCAAGCTTTGGCCACAACACAAGAGTAAAGTACTTGACCAGCAGGTAGATTGGGCTTATGAGTTTGTAACAGGTGCAGGTTTTCAGATCTGAGAGACCTTCTGGGAAGACAGTGGATGAATACTGAGTTTAGGGCTGGACACTGTAAGGGTGTGAAAATTATTTTGTGGGCAGTGGTTATTTGCAGACAGGTGAGGTAGTGGGGGAGTTCAAACTGGTTTACACAGTGTAAGGATATGCAGTGGTGTGTAGCGTGTCTAGTGTTTGTGGTGAACAAGTTTTGTCTTTAGGGATGATAGTAGGTTGGTAAATAATGGGGCCCCAAAGATAACAGAGGGAAATACATAGGTGGAAGCAAATATTTGTTTGCTGGTGGGGGAGAGAAAATGTTTATGCCTGTAGAGAACACCCAGTCTTTGGTCTCTTTTCTTAATATTGTTCTGTATGTGTAGGGTGAATTTTAGGTTATCATCAATTATTACTCCTAGCAGTTTAGTGTGGCTGAAAACTTCAATCTTACTCTTGCTTTGGGATAGTATGGTGAAGTGTGATTTGTTGATGGGGTGCTTTTGCAGGGGTGAATAATGTAAGCCTAGTTTTGTTGGTATTTAGGGAGAGATGGTTATTGTACAACCAGGTCTCTACCAATTGTAATGCAGCTTGTGTGATTTTTAGAAGGTCTGATGTAGTTTTTGCAGAGCATATGATAGAGGAGCCATCTGCATATTGAATGAGTGACCCTTGGGTAAAGGAGGAGTGAAGGTTATTAATAAACATACTGAACAGGAGTGCTCCTAAGATGGAGCCTTGGGGAATGCTGGTAGAATTGGGAAGATATGGGGATAGAAATTTTTGACATTTAACTGCCTGTTCCCTGCCTGATAAGTAACCTGAAAACCAGTTAGGAGAGGTAGTAGAGAGACCATTTAAGTGAGGGCTGGGTAAGAAGAAGGGAATGAGAAATTGTGTCAAAGGCTATGAATAAAGTCAAGGTATAGTGAGAATACAATTTTACCAGAGTCAAGGGCTTTGTTGATAGTGTCTATAAAGGATATTAGAACATGTGGCAGTCCCAAAAGTCTCACGGAATACTAATTCCTACTGAGAGGGGATGTCAATACCCCCCTTCTGTCATAATAACTCCAGTATCTCACCTAAGGAGACATCCTCAAGGGAGATCAGGGGAATACTCCCCCTCATGAAAATCAGTATTTTTAGAGAAGGACTCCTGAGAGGAGTCCATGTGACCCCTTCTGCACATGTGCTTTTGGTGTACTTCCCCAGTGGGGTGATCAGGAAAAGACTCCAAAGAAGATGAAACGTCTACGATGTGGACTGTTTTGAGACTCCGTGGGGCTGACTGTCCAGATGTGACAGGAAGAAAGGAGAGAGGATCCAAAGAACCTCATGAGGGCAGGTATGGATCTAAGAGGGGAAAAGAAGCCTGTTTCCCTAGACTGCGAGAGTACTCTCTTGAATGCCTTGAATGCCAATACCGAGACAAGTCTCAAAACGCCTTTGTAGGTTCAGAGAAACCCAACAAGGATGAGCTCTGAGAACATGTTCGACCTGGCTCTGAAGCTGATGGGAGAGCCAAGCTGTTGACAGTCAAAGTACAAAGAGGGAAGGACAGCTCCAAAAGCTTTAGAGTTGACCTCAACCCCAGCACAGGCTCTGATCCAAAGCAGTCAGACTCGATAGGGTCAGAGATATAGTCAGAGTCAAAAAGATCCAGTCTTTCAGATCCAGCAAAGACATTCCTTGGGGTCCATTTGGATCCAAGGACTCAATCTGAAAGTTAGATCAGAGAAGGAGCCACAATCAATGGAGAAGTAGGGACAACTCCTGACCCTTCGACAGAGGTTGGCACTGGGAAAACCCCCAGCTGGATTTGTCCTCATCATTCTGTTGATGTAAGCCTCTAACAAGGTTCTGGAGGACTGCACCAATCTCACAGATGAGGCCATGGATGGATGCATCAACAACCTTTGGAAGATATCTCCTGCAAGAGAGGGGATCTCAACCCGGGGCTAACAGGTTCCAGAGAGAACTTGGGTCAGGGGATCTCAAACCGGGGCTGATTCCAGGGAGAACTTGGCTATCCCTAATGGAGCAGTAACAGACCTAACCCTAACGGGCTCCAAAGCTCAGGATGGGATCCAACGGTTTGTAGGATTCTAGATTTTTAGATCAGGAGAACATTCCCTGGAGGATTCATTTTCCTTATGTTTCTCTTTCTCCTGTTCCTTATCTTTCTCTTTTTCCTCCACTTTAGATTCTTACTTTTTTGTTACCTTCTTCAAAGAAGGAAAAGATGAAAAGGATTGTGAGGGGGAAAACTTCCCCACGGTGAGAGGGAGAAGCCCCTTAAGAGCAAGTCTGGAATGCTTGTCTGTAAAAGTTCTGGCTGCAAAAGCAGAACAGGTGGAGCAGTCCTCCTCCAAGTGTGTGGCTCCTAAGCAGCAGACATATTTAGAATGGGCACTTGGTAAAGTAATTTATGTCTGCAGGACAAATATTTCTTAAAGCTGGATCCCAAACACCAACAAAGACAACACTAACAATAGCTGTGGGTGGAAGTTTATGTATTTGTAGCAGACTTTCATCCTCACTTTAATAGTGCAGTGGAAATTGTGACTGTACACAGACAGTTGCAAGGAATTTAGACAGTCACTAATTAAAATAATGGCATATTTATTTTTTTTATTTTTATTTTACATTTGTTGACCGGGCTAGTCTAACTGGATACATGTCCATTTTCAGTAGAGGCCCGGGGAGAAAAGCTCCAAGCATAAGAATAACAATATAACAAAAGCAAATAAGTAAAATAGAGTAATAAAGCAACAGTACCATAGTAACATAGGTCAAATGAGAAAAGCACATGGGACTAACAAACAGTGACTAGAAAACATTTAGGCAAAAGCTAGACCAGACATAAACAAGCAAATGCACTAGACAGCACCAGGGCAATTGCAGAAAGAACAAAGTTCCCAAATCCTATCAAATTACTAAGAATAAAACAAGAGGAGAGAAATAAGTTTTGGAGGCAAGAGGGAGGGCTAGGGTTGAAATAGGAGTGAAATACAGGTTTCAGTCTGGGTTAGCACAAGGACAGAGCCACTTAGTTTTTAGATGTTCTTTTGTTTGGTTTTGAATTGAGAAGCAGATGCTAGTGTAGATAGATCAGGAGGGAGCTGATTCCATTTTTTCCTATAGTGTTTGAGAAAAGAGAGTCACCAGCTTTGTTGTTTGATTTAGTTAAGGAGACAAGTAGTTTATTTGCAGAACGTAGTGTAGCCAGGTTTTATATGGAGAGATCAGATTAGAGAGGATGGGGGTATTGTTTGGGTGGTATAAGATCTTTTGTGTCATAAGTAACTGTTGACAGAGTATATGGTTCTGTAATTCTAACCATCCTAGTTGTTTAAGGTTAAGGCAGTGGTGTGTTTTAAAGGGAGAGCATGTGATGAATCTAGCAATACTATTATAGCAGGTAGATAGTTTGGAGATGTTGTTTTTGAAAGGTTGGTATATATAGCAGAGGCATAGAAAAGGGTAGAAATGAGGTGAGTTTGTGCGATAGTTTGCCTGGCTGAGGGTGTAAGGAAGGGTTTGATTCTGTAGAGGGTACCAAGTTTTCTGTTAACAGTCTTTATGGTGGAGTTAATATGGTCATCAAAGTTAAGATGATTGTCGATTGTGACACCTAGTAAGCGGGTGGTAGTATCTGGTGCTATATTAGTAGCATTATTGGAGGTTATAGAGAAGAATGGAGTGGGTGACTTATGAGTTGGTGTAAAAAGTAGTAGTTTTGTTTTCTTTGGATTCAGGAGAAGACGATGTTGCATGAACCAGTTTTCTACTTCTTGGAATACAGTTTGGGTTAGGGATTGGAGTGAGGGTATATTATTGGTAGTACAGATTAAGGTAGAGTCATCTGCATATTGGATGCAAGTGGCGTGGGGTATGTTCAAGTGGAGATCGTTAATAAAGATGGAAAAAAGAAGTGGACCTAAGATCGAGCCTTGAGGGACTCCAATATTAACAGGAAGTAAGGAAGACAAATTGTTATCCCAGAGTACAGCTTGCTGTCTATTTTGAAGATAACATCTGAACCATTGTAATGCTTGTAGGTCGAGAGAAACGTGCTTTAGTTTTTCAAGAAGAAGGGTATGATTAACCATATCAAAGGCTTTTGACAGGTCTAAGAATAGTGCAGAGGAAAAGGAGTTATTATTGCGGTTTTTGTTTATAGTGTCAGTGAAGGAGAGAAGAGCAGTAGTAGTACTATGAAATGGTCTAAAGCCATGTTGGCAGTTGGCTAGTAGGTTGTTTTGTAGAAGGTGGTTAAGTATTTGTTTGTGAATACATTTTTCCATTATTTTGGCTAATGGGGAGAGTAAGGCAATAGGTCGGTAGTTAGAGAGGTCAATTGAAGTTCCACCTTTGTGTAGAGGGATAATATGTGATATTTTCCATAAGGTAGGGATTTTGCCTTCAGATGACTGAGATGTAGGTGTAACTCTATGTCCCTGGATTTATACATTTATTGCACTTGTTTTTATCATTTGCAGTGACGGGTATGAATTCTTTAGGGCTGTTTGTAGTGCTTGTTTTATTTTTATTTATTTACTTTTATGAAATGTGGTACTTGTCATGTTGATTTCATTTCATGTATTTTTACTTACAAATATAGAAATGCGTGCTTGTTGATGTTAGTTATTTCATTTTATATTTTTACAGGCTTACTTTGTTTTTCCTCAGAGGTTAGTACGTGCATAATATGTGCTGTGCTTCTTGATACTGGTCAGTGATTGCTTCTTGATACTGGTCAGTGATTGCTTCTTGATACTGGTCAATGACTGCTTCTTGATACTGGTCAGTGATTGCTTCTTGATACTGGTCAGTGATTGCTTCTTTATACTGGTCAGTGATTTTTTTAATAGAGTATCAGTCCATTAATTCAAACAGGCCTTTCATGTTCACCAAACCATTTTCTTAACACTACATAAATACTAACCTGTTGATGTGTGCTTACGTCATTTTGATAATCTCTTGAGCTATGTCTAATTTTTACTGCTCCCGTTATGTTCATATGATATACACTACATTTTAATTTGATCGCTTGCTTGTCTTAGCTTTGCTAACTCATGTATTACTTTATTTAGTATACACTACATTTTAATTTGATCGCTTGCTTGTCTTAGCTTTGCTAACTCATGTATTACTTTATTTAGTTTCCTCATGCTGTGTTTAGTTGCTGTATTATTTTTTGCTCTAGATCTTTTTACACTGAACATTCACTAAAAAGTACTTTTTCCTATTCAGACTATCCTGATCAACTAATGGAAATAAATATAGTTTTTAATCTAACAGTGAAAATGACCTTCCAGTGTAGAGGCAGGTGGTTCATATCATTCAGTTCCTGATATTCTCATATAGATGCTCAGTTATGCACTACGTCAGAACTTGGCATGTAGCACGATTTCCACAGCCACTCACTGAAGTAGTTAGATCCTTCCTTCCTGGCCCTAATAACACAAGAACTGTTAGAAGGGCAGGGAACTTCATGACACCCATGCAGATGGACAATACAGTTACAACTGCTGAATCCTACACAAATGCACTCTATAAGCACTTACATGCGTGCATGGATCGTGCTATCCCAAACAGAACCAAGATGCTATCCTCCAAAAAAAGGAAGCCAATCTGGTGGTCCCCTGCCATAAACAAACTGTACAACAGAAGGAAGAAACTGTTGCAAAAGAGAGTAAAATCCGATGAGTAGAGGAGCTCCCTGGTCAGCCTCAGTAAGAAGCTGAGATCCCTTATAAGATCTTCCAAAGCTAGCTCCAAAAACAAAATTGCCACTAAATCCAAGGACAACCACAAAGCATTCTATAGCTATGTCAAGAATCTAGATGGCAACACCCAGATCTGAGTTGCAGCATAAAGGCACGAAAATTACAGAACCAACTGATATTGCCAACATCCTGGCAGATCGGTTCAGTGCTAACTTTACCCTCTTCTCACCCCCTAAAGGGCCCATATCTATACAAGATGAATGCAGAGTCCCATAATCACAACTACGCAGGTAAAAGCTGCACTCTCTAAAGCCAAAAACACAGCATCCATGGGACCGGACAACATCCCAAGCTGCGTTTTACACGAACTTCAGAATGAACTGGCTCCCCACTTAAGCACCATGTTCAATAATAGCCTCGCATTAGGCTTTGTGCCCAATGAATGGCACACAGCAACATTTATCCCACTCCACCAAGGGGGAGCAACCACTGATCCCAGGAACTATCGACCTATTAGACTGACGAGCCTGGTCTGCAAGGCCATGTAACGTATCATCATGGAACTCATAAACAAAGACATTGGTAACCTCCAAACTCTGGATCCCACCCAGTTCGGGTTTGTGAAAGGCAGATCATGCCTCCTAAACCTGATCGACTTCTTTGAGGCAGTCACCAAAGCCGTTCATGAGGGTAAGGTGGTTCACACAGCCTATCTTGACCTCACCAAGGCTTTCAACACCATCCCCCATTCTGGAATTATAGCTAAACTCACTAAACTAGGTATAAATCCCTATGTCATAAGAAGGGTTGCCAACTGGCTCACTGACAGAAAAAAACTTTATTGTATTCATTGGTAAAGGATGAATAGCCGAAACCGGTCTGGATTTGAAGGAATTATAAATAAATAATCATTATTTCTTCATTACTGCGTGTTCACTATTGTTTTTTGCTGGTCGTTGGTGGTTTACATCACTGACAGAACTCACACTGTAAAGGTTGCAGACTCCAAATCTGACCTCAAGGCAGTGACAAGTGGAGTGCCACAGGATTCCATCCTGGGACCTCTCCTGTTTGGTATCTACTTCTTTGAAGTACAGGCTAACACATAAGGCCTCTGGCTGACAAAGTTCGCAGATGACTGCAAACTAGGAACCATAGTCAAGTCCCCAAATGATGTGGACATCCTACAGAAGGGCCTCACTGAGACAGATGCCTGTGTCAGAGCCATGGCCTCAAGCTCAATGCCAAAAATGCAGTGTCCTCCCCTTTGGTAAAAACTCTGTACCCATGAACTACCACATAGGCAGCAATCTACTTAACACCAAATGCGTGATAAGAGACCTTGGGACCCAGGTAGACAGTAGACTCTCCTTTGATAGTCACATCGCCACAGTAGTCAGGAAGTCCTTCTACGTGGCACACCTCATCATAAAAGGGTTGTCATCCAGGAAAAAAGAGGTCATTGTTCCCCTCTACTCGTCACTCATTAGACCCATTATAGAGTACAATGCCCCTTTTGGAATGTACCTCACAAGACATCTGCAGCAGTTGGAAAGGCCACAGAAGTACTTCACAAAGAGGATTACTGCCCTACACTGACCGCCTCAAACAAATGCCTTTGGGACGATAGCCTAGTACTTACCTATGAACCTATGAATAAAACTGTCCTGAATATCTTCCTGGAAACATTCCAATATACTTGTGCTTTCTTCTGTCCCACCTAGACTATTACCAAAGATATACAATTTGCCCTAACACGCATAATCACAGGGCATTTTTCCCACCATTTTTTACTTGTTATCCTAAGAGTTTCATCAGTTTTGGTCAGTGAAAGACCTTACCAAGTTCTCTGTCCAAAAGCCACCACACTGAAGTACTTCGGATACTTTAACATGTAGCTTATGTCTCTGTTACACATAGTGGCTAAAAAGGGTATACTAGGACTAAATAGTTTGCTGGTTAACAATATATGTGTGTGTATTCTACATACAGACACACACACACACAGGTATAATTCTCTAGATGAAAAAGAATGACCATGGGGTGGTAATTCCCAAGATGGACTACATAACTGAATACAAGGAGAAGCTCTATAAAGCTAACTACCAGGATGCCTATCAAAGGTTGTGGAGTCAAGGGACCATGACAACGCCTTTTGCTGCACAACGCTTTAATAAATCTTCATGTATTGGTGTTATATTCGTGGATTCTTGTTGGTTATCACCCATAATTTACTTTACACCAGTGCCACTTTCTGTACTTGTAATGTGGCCAAGAACCCAAGTTGCTGAAAAGCATTATGGTGTGAATGTGCCAAAAGTACTGCTAGGTAGGGGACAGTGTAGCGATATGAACAAAATTGTAATGGGATATCCTAATCTTTAATACATTGTTGGGCTGAATATGTATCACAGAGAAATACCACTTCTTGGGAATCGTCTTTCTGTCCACATAAATTAAAGTACTTCTCTTACACTATTCAAACACAGTTTGGACAAATGGATGGGTTATCACAAACTCACCCTTGGTTTAGCACTCTTATCCTTCATGGAGAAAGGGCAACATGTAAATATTCTACATTAATGTACTAAGTACGTATGAACCTATAAGGAACAATGCCCGGGCGTGCATGAGGGGACAGGTGGGTGCTGCATGGTTTGACACATTTTACATTATACTGTGTGCTAAAATGGTACATGAGGTGATTCTGTAATTTAGGGACAACTGTTTGTACTTGTGGCTGATGGCACACAAAAGCATGGTGTTGCTGCTGTTGGCTCCATCATTCCCAGGTGAGGCACACACATAATGCTCCCTTCAAATTGGTACTTAGGAGGCTGTGGTTGACACAATTCATAGTGTTTACTTGTTACACAACCAGCTAAGGCATCAGATGGGAATACAGTGGATGAGTTTCTTTAGTGATCTGCTTCCTAGCCAGCTTGTGATCAGTTGCAGGTGGTGGTTTTCAGTTGTTCAGGACTTGGCTACCCATCAGGATTCCTACTTCCAATTTTAGTGCCTTACCAGAAGAAATGAATCAAGGAAGTGAGAAGCATCTACAGTGAAGCAAATGCTTTTTAAAAGATTACAGGATTATGTTATGCAAATACATTTATAAGAATAGGCTGAAGGGCCTAAAACCTCTGCAGCTATGGAGGAAGAGCAAACAAAAACAGGATATCGACCAAAGGCATCCTAAGAGAAAATGTAGCCAGGGTAAGCCTAAGAAGGATGGAGGATGCAGGAAGCAGCACACAAGATAAATAAAATGTACAGCAGTATCAGAAATACGCCCAATAAACACTTTTTAAAGAGAAGACTAATCAATCTTTGGAATTCACTGCTTTCATGGGAAGTGGACAAAGAACATGTTAAGCGGGACAGGTGCAGATGAAAGAGGTTCGCTGGTGACTAGACAGGGACAGCTGCACATCCTAGAAAATTCTAATGGCAACAGCCTTCTTTCACACACAAGCAGTTTGTAAATGAAATGCCTGAATGTTTCAAATACAGATAATGCATTAACACTTCCCGCTCTCTACTTCCGCAGATCTTCAAGACAATATTCATTTCTGACACCCATTCAAATCAACCTATGAAAAAATCCATGAAATGTAGCAGCGTTGCATAAATAATATAAATGCTAATAAGAATGGAGGATAGGATCACCAAGACCCACCACACAGTGGACCTACTGAAGATCTAGAGATATGACCTAACCATATGACCCGACCTCCAAGAAGGTCCTCAGTAGTGGCTAGTGTTGGGATTTCCTGTTCTAATATCCTAGTTTTTACAAATTCCAACATATGCAGCTTGGGAACATGCACACCTATTTTCATAACAAATCAAATGTCATGCATCAGGACTAGGAGGTGCCACCTTGCCCCTGTGCTTCCAGTCTGAAGTCTGATCCCCATTTGAACTTATATAATTCACTGGCTTACAAGAAAAATCCATCTACTAAAGTTGGAAGGAAATGTTGTCTAAACAGAACTACTGGCATTGTGAATGCACATCTGTTATAGCTGACTTTGAAGACCTGCTTAAAGAATTGATATGACTGTAGAATACAGGAATTAACTGGAAGAAACTGGAATGAATGTCTTTATCTGTTAATTACCCAGAACTGTACTGAACAGGTGGCCAGTCTTTCTTTTATGGGCCACATCTTTTTGTACTTTTCAGAATAAAGTCTGCACACTATGTAGTTCGGTTAAGAATCATATACAGTGAAGACAAATGTCAACTAACTTCTGAATACTGTTTCCAATAACAGTGCTGATAAACTGAAATAGTCCCCTGCATTCATATTCATATTACTTTGATAAACTGAAATAGTTCTCTGCATAACTATTTATACTTTTTCCCTCCTGAATAGTATAATTAATATTCTGAAATGCTGGATAACTGACCTGACTTCTCCTCTAATACCAGAGTGTCTGTAGTGCCTTCTGAGGACTGCACTGCTATGACTACTTGCATATTAGACCAAAAACGCACTAACTTAACTATTTTCTAATAATACCAAAACCCTGTAAAGTTCTACATGCCTCTTCAGCCTTGGTTCCCAAGCCTTGTAGCATACAAACAAGTTGTGTTTGTACTCAAATGTACAGCACATTCTGTTCTTATCAGTATTCTTGAATGAAGGTTACTTTCACTGATTAAAAGTGCATTTACTGAAACTGTATACAAACTGCAAAGCCTGCTTTAATATGGCTGCATTTCTAGACTTATGCAAAGAACAGACTGTATTTTTGTACATTTAAATGATACCTTATCTAACACCCTGTCTAGTGGGTGACTGCTGGGATTACAGTACAAATTTTAAAATCCCCCTTGAAGACCAGAGTTGAAGTAACACCTAAAGCTGAGGGGGTTAGAAGGTTATGTGCTGAGGTACTGATGTGCAAAACAACCCTATCTTCAGGAATCATGGTCCAGGCTAATAATACTTGCTAATGATTTTAATCAATAACCAGTGAAGGCCATAATCTACATCCAACCCTTTTTAAGTGCAAGGAGATAAACAACTGGTCGGTCTTTCTGAATTCATGCATCCTTCCTCAAGTGCAGCTAAATGAACACAAGGAGAGGAGGAGCTCTATCTTACCAAGATGCTGCTCTAAGAAAACTGGGAAGTGAATGGACTTGTTTAATGACAGCTCTGAGACCACTCGGAGAGGAAATATGTGTTATTCCTAGGCAATAACTTATCTTTGTAGAAGACTTAACAGGATTCTCTACAAATAAGGGCCTTCAGTTCTGAGTTCTTATTTAGAGAAGTAATGCCCACGAAGAAAAGCATATTCCAATACAAAACATCAGTTTGACAGAACTAGATGATCACAGCACTGGCAAGCTTGTCAACTAATTCATTTTTTTCCAAAGGTAGCTGAAGATGTGGAACTTCTTTAAGGAGCTGTTTGATAAACTAGTGCTCATTTACTGCTTTCCCATCCACACTGCTGTGATGTTCCAGAAAGGTGCAAGCACACAACTTGACTACAGTACAAATAACACCAAAGTTAAGATTACTAGATCACACATCTCAAACTCCCTATTCAATGGAGCAACAGAAAAGAATAACAAGCATGAAAGCCTCCAAACACCAAACAGATCTTGGGAAAGAAAGACAACAAAAAACACCCGAGTAAGCATCTTTACAGAGAGGCAAGCTCCCCTGAAGTGGTACAGGCTAGCTCTATATCTACATGAAGAAACTCTTTAACAAAGTAAGTCTCCTAGGTGGAAGACTTTTGCACAGCTGCAATCACTTCTGTGACTTTGGATAGAAGGTTCAGTGGAAGAGAAGATTCACAGAGGCAATCATGGTTAATGGCAAAACCTAATACCAACCCAAAATAATGGGGATTTCTTAGCTTGTACTGGGATATGTTCCTATACTGCCAGGTACCTGAGAGCCTGTAACCATACCCTTAATGGCAACTGTGGGACAACAACGGCGAACTTTATTAGGAGGCATAGAATGAGAAGAAGAGGTAGAAATTCAAAAGAATCTTGACTCTCTGTCATGGAAGGGATAACACATTCACCATTAACTCCTACTTGCTGTGTAAAAGCAAGAGCAGAAGAGAAAGGACTATGTTGATTAATATGGTGAACAACTGAACTATGCGTTGCCCCATTTCCAGATCCTGACTAGACAGACCACATAAATTTCCATTACCCTCAGGACAAGTACAGGGCTGCAGCTGCAACTAAGGGAATCTGCTAGCACATTCCTGTCTCCCCAGATGTAAATGTCTGTCAGACAGAAATACATTAGTCTATGACCTAATGCTGTACACCATCACCCCTTTGTACAGGGATTTGAATGTCTGACGCTTTCATCTGTTACAGGATACCGCATCACAAAATCTGCTAATTGTGCCCCTATATATCAATGTCGATCCACTAGACCATATACCTAAACGTTCCCATTCAACATAACAAAGAAAACAATGACACGCACCAAAATGTCCAAACACTGAATGACCACAAATATCTTGTGAAACAAGAAACACCGATACCTATCAACCATACCGAATTCCTTGGTATTTACCGGTTTTGAGGGCAAAATATTGGGGTGTCATGAATTTCCGAGTGGACATTTAATTCACGATTGCTTTCAAATTTTTTTTTTTTTACAAGTTTAAAGCTATGGCTGACATCACCACGCATCACCACGCAGGAGTGTGCGTAGTGACATCAGCTTGTCAGCAACTGCCTGTTGGAACTGGTTGGCTAACTCGGCTTGGAAGTTTGGAATAGCAGCAGCAGGGGCAAGCAGAGCTGTGCAGTGTGTACATTACAATTTACAATCTTATGTTTTTTCAGAGTCTGCCCAGCGCCCGCCCACCTGTCTACACACTGCAAGAAATGAATGACAAAATTTAGTTTCTCATGCAGGCGCCAACGTCTAAGGCTTGACTTCCATGTAAGTATAAAAAAAAAAAAAAAAAAAGGAACAAAAAGTTAAAACATGTATGTAATATGTATGCAGATTAAACTGGCTTTCTAGAGGTTTAGTGCACAGAACTAAGACTATGACCTGTTGCCTCATTTGAGTTTGTAATCTCAATTTGACTCCTTCCTTCTGGAGATATTTGCCTGCTGCCTCACTGCTATGATAACTCTTGATTTATTATTATTTGTTGGGGTAGAACAGTGATCACAGACTATACCATAATAATCCAATCATCGCTTTGTCACTTTGCACAAGTAAATAAAACTGTAGAGTGTAGACTATGTGTACGTGACTCAGTAAGACAGTTTGGATTTGGGAGATACAATGCAATACACCGGTGGAACTGTGCACTCAGTAGCGCCAATTAATTGAGGGTCTTCTAAATCTTATTTCCTACTTCCCGGGTTTTTTTGTATTTTAATACTTGATATAACTAAATTCATTGGCGCTATTGAGTGCAGTTCCGCCAGTGTATTGCGTCCTCTTGGGGGGAATTGTATGCCATACACATTGTCACATCCATGTCATTTTAACAGTACTAACTACTCCTCATATTGTGATTTTTTAACAGTAAAACGAGCAGTCAAGCACCCATTGTAGTTTCAAAATGTGAACTGATTTGAACTGTTTGATGAATCTATTCTTAAAGTGCGTGTCAGCATTCCGTCCTGTAAAGCTCTGAATTTGAATTTCCTGATGGAAGACACACGCAGAAAAATCAATATTTCTGTTTGACATGAAAATAGCACATTACATTACATTTGTTTACTTTCATGTCAACAACACAGCTTTAATTTGCTTTGCAACTCTAGCGAACTTTTGAAGCACAGTTCAAGATTGTGACCGAACTCTCCTAAATTGATCAGGAATAGTCTCTCCCATAATGGTACTGGTGGGGATTCCCTCCATCTAACTTCGCCTGTTGGTGTTCCCTGTAAGTTGAGCAGGGGTATTCTAAAATATGACTTTCTAATAAGGGAGATGCTGAATCAGTTCTGACTGTTAATTTGTGAGAACAGGTTAAATTGTTACCAGGGAGTGAAGTGGTGTATACAGGGGACAAGTGGGGTTACATAGTCAACATGGGTTCTCACATTGTGTGCTATTACGGGTGTTTGTCTTTCATTGGGCTTCATAGATCAGGTGATAAGCTAAGATCAGTTATGTATGACATTTACAGACAATTTTCTTTTGTTTTTGTCACTTTTTAATTAGAATGAGTAATCTGTAGTAACAGAATGACAGAAATACCATTACAGTAGTCGGTATTAACTGACTGAAATTATGACATTCATTTGGACATTTCACCATTTTTTATGCTTGCAGATGTTGCTTCGAGTCTTAAATTATTTGATGACACCTATGCAGTTAGGTACATGTTCATTAGGGATGAAAACATGCCATTCATTTTCAAAGGGTGAAACAATGTTAATTTTGTTGTTCTCATCACAATCTAAGATGTAATGCCTGAATTAATGTTGTATCAAGACTACAGTCAAAAGAAAATACACTGTTTTGTACAAATACTTAACGTTCCTTTCACAAACTTTGGGAAAGCTTTGTAACTTCCTTCTTGTCTGGGAGGAGCCATAATGAAAGCTATATTTATCTCAAAGTGCTGATATGATACTTTCTTTTACATTGTTTAGTTTGAGTCTGAAACACCTGATGCACTTTATCAAAGCATCATAAATGAAACTTACATGCTTAGCCTCCAAATTATGAATCCAGGAATCTAGATATTTGTGGCGCTCATTTATTGTTATTTTAATTTGTCTGTAAGAGTATTAAAATACTTACATCTGTAGAAGTATCAAGAGGAAAGAGTATATTGCTGAAATATCTGCTTACTTCCAGACTGTAGGAAAATGATAAGTCAGGCCATGACACAGGGTGCCATAGGTGTCAGCTGTCCAGATTTTTGCTTCATATTTTTAGTCTGTCACTCATAAAAATTGTAGTTTTCTGGCAAATCACTGAGGTTTAAAGTCACTAAATAAAGACATACATTTGACTTCATGTCCTTCAGAAAATGCATGCTGCCACCACACCCCCCCCCAACACATAACACATGACTCAGCTCAACTTCACAGTGAACCAAGCAACAGAGAAGCCATTCTTATACTTTCTCTTTATTTTTTCCTTCCGTGGCATCTAGACTCCCAGGGTCCTGTGACTTGTCTGTGACTTTTCTCTAACAGGAGTTCATAATTTAGACAAGGTGCAAGTTTCTATCCCAGCACACGTGATCTTTGAAACACAAAAGTAAGTTATAGTGTTTTCTCTCAATGTTGTTTTTTTTTTTTTTGCTTTTGCTGGACCTCTCCAAGTCTCTTCCAACATCAGGAATTTTAAGCATGCCTCTGTAGCAGTGTGGCACAGGGAAACCTTTTATCCTTTTTCTTAAATTCCCTCATCCCACAATCTGTCAAGGCTGAAAATGAAGACCAAATTGATTATTCTACCCCACTTTGACCCTGGCTGTCTTGGTTCTCAATCCCTATTAGAAATCTTTTTGCCTTTTTCCCCCCTTTTTTCCTGTTCTGATTAGGGCCTATATTGTTATGAAGAATTACGTTCCGATGTGAAATAAATTAATCAACTGAATTACCACCTAGAGTATGTGGTGTATTCTGCAACAGCAATGTATTTGTTCCATCCACATTTATATTTGTCATCTGTGAATAGTTTTGGATTTAGTAGCAGGTATAGAAATAGGATAATACATGTCCCTTTTTATTTATTTCTTGGTTTATCTTTGTTAAGCTTGTTGTATTAGACCATTTTATTTTTATACATGTTATAATGGTCCAGACTGTCCAGTAAATTATATTTGCGCAAAAAAGGAGCGCAAACAGGAGAAGGCCTAGAACAGACACCTGATATACAACCTTGCTCAGTTCAAAAGGTTTGGAGAAAGAGACATTTAATAGAAATGTAACCATATGGTTACTAAGGTAACCAGTTTAAAGTGGTGGTATATAGCCTGTGGGCTTTTAATTCACTTAGGTGGAGTGGATGAGAATACATACTTTATGCAAACCTTTGCTGAGGTCAGCAAAGATAAAGTATTGTCTTAAAACCATTTTTCTTGTTAATGAGAGAGACATAAGACTTGTAGAAGTTATGTAACTACTTCTGAAACCATGTTTTTGTTGGGCAGCCTGTAAAGTAACAAGCCACTATGCATATATCTTGTCTAGATGCGGGTTCACATCTGCATAAGGGAGAATTCTCATCATATTCTGTTTGTCTGTTCCTCAGTTTATGTTTAAAAGTTGATATCCCACAGTTCCATTGGAGCGGGTGGGGTTACATAATTATGTCTGCAGATTTTATGTTAATCAGTGTACAGATTTATACCTATTTTTTTATGGGCCTTTGTCCAGATTTTTGATGTTTCCAGGTTGAGAGGTATGGAAACACCCAGTAACCATTTTTACAGAAGGCAAGCTCACCTGTGGCCCAAAAATGCAGCTTATACATATTAACTGTGAACTAACACAAACATGAAGAAAGGCAGGTAACTGACATTATGAAATACGAAATGTTTTCTTCATTGTTGTGCCTGATTGGTTTCTGGTTTGGCAGTGAATCAAGCGAATAGTTCTGCTCAGTGATTAAGACTTACAGCCACCTGCAGTTTTTGACAAAAGGTCGGTTTGATGTATTACATTCAACATGTTAATTGATCTCCCAATCCCCTGCTTGTAAATGTTTAATCTCCCAAGACCCTGCTTACACTTATCAAGGGTACCAGAATTTGTCAGCGATTTGGGATATGCGGCTAGGCTTAAAAAGGCCCTAGTGGTCATTAGCCTAGTACACACCTATAAATCTTTGACCCTATAAGCAATGAGTTCCTGATGGCCTCATTAAGGAACTACCTTGTAGCAGCCTCTGCTGGCATCTTTCTGTGACCACTCGACATGGAGTATCCATAACAAGAAGTCATGTCTGGTCCTGGCTCAGAAGATTGCTGTTATTGAGGTACAGTTTGGATACTCTCCATCAGACTTTTCTGCATGTAAGGAGGGATCAGAATGTTACAGCAGATTATGTGGAAGCCCAATGAGGGAGTCAGTGAATAAGTATCCTCAGCAGACTCCTAGACAATCAAGGACCTATATCAGTCTTCCAAGTGCTTAGTTCACAAGTGAGGAATGGAATTTGGGATAAGTAAGACAAGTAGTTCAGACATTTACATCCCAAAGTGACACAGAATACCACACACTTTTGCCCATTATGTCCAAAGCTGGATTCCTTATCTAGCAGCAAAGCCAAAACGTGTTGAGGTATTCTGGACCTGTGCTGGACAAACGAGATCTTACAGGAATCCATCAATGGATACTTAATGTGTGATAAGAATGTTATTTCACTCCAATAGGGGAGTTTTAGAAGAAATAAGCCTTCTTAGAAACATAGGGAGGAGAATCCAAATGTTTCCATGCTGTATAAGTGGCTGCTATGTGACAGGTTTCACTTGGGGCATGACTTAAGGTTCAGGTTCTTAATCCTTCCCCAAATACTGGTTTAGACTTTTTGTGAAGTTACAACTCACTGTAATGGACATCTTGAGCATAAGTGTCTCATCAAATGATATATACACTGGAGGGGAACCATGAGGAGGGCAGTTCCCACTATATTTGTTACTGTTAGAAATATGGACCTCACAACTTCAGGGACCCCATCCCAAGGGAAGGTGAGGAAAAGGACACACTCAATTCCCAGTCTGGTGTAGGACATACCTGTATGAGGCCTTATGCCAGCATCAAATCATGCTCCTGCACAGTGTATTCCTCCACCCATGAAGACAGATCCTACTGTATATCAAATAGACACTGAAGCATCCAACAACTGCAGACAAACAAACTGTTAAGGTGATGTTTTTTACAAGAGGCAGCTTTGCCTTATGCCTGGCTTCTCAGTTCCCTAACGTCTCCATTATATCTAGTCCTCAGCTAGCATCAGTCAGAGACCCTTCCAGCTGTTCCCATCAAGAGTCACAGTCAAAAGATACCATCTTATGCAAAGCCAACAAAGACTAGGCTAAACAACTATCAACTGTGGCAATTTTTCACATTATATACCACTCTTGAGTAACGCAGTGAGTACCAGTGTGGATCCTGTCTAGTGATCTGGTGATCTGGTAACTGCAGGAACTCTTTGAAGGCCTTGTGACTCGGACTTCAAATATGGGAGCTTCTCAATGAAAAAGAACTGCTCAGTACAAGGACGAGAAAGATCCACATAGTCTGGAATACATTATCTTAATGTGAAATGGCAGGGCACACATGTACGCCTGAGTACAGGAACTGAAGATTTTCAGAAGTGTACCAAGTATGCAGTAGTAAAAGATGAACTCCCACCTGTATTCCTATTTCAAGTGGACTCTGTAGTGGACAACTTGGGAGAAAGAATTGTGAGCAGTAAGCCACTTATAGTAGGAAAGTAGCAGATAGGTTAGCTGAGGAAACTTGCTGTGGGAGGTGGTCTCATGAAACCATTTACTCAAATGATGCCTTTTACAAGAGAAAAAACTGCATTGTTTGGTATGAGCTGCCCAAATGCCTGCTGTAAATACATACTTGAAATGTGTACATGGGGCTGCCTGTTCCTGTACTGGGGCAGACTTCGGCAACATTTACAAGCAGTCTACTGTCTTCTTGGTGACAAGACATAACATACTAGGTCAACAATTTGGAAAATCTCAAGCAATGATGATCAGTAAATAATCCAACCTGTGAAGGTTATTAACCTTATGGATGGAGGACTTTGGCTGGTAATGCACATATAGAGAATGCAGGAAAAGGTCTATGACACTGGATCGAAAAGTCTTAATGGAATGGCTTTTAAACTGAAAATGCCATTAATAGAAGTCGATGTTGTGGGGGGCTGTGCCCCCCCCCCCAAATATATATACCAACTCTGAGATCGCACTACAGTGAGGAAAGGGCAAATTTTCCTGATCTTCACTGTACCGTGATCTCACAAAAGCGGCTTCTATTAACATCATTTTCGGTTTAAAAGGCGTTTGATGAAAAGACTTTTTGATCCAGCATCACAGACCCTGCAGGAAACAATAGCTACATTTCAGGCTTCCAGGTAGAACAAGCTTGGGGGATAAACAGACTTCTTTAGGGTCACCACTGAAATAATGTTTGGAAGAAAGTTAGAGTAAGTATGATGACTTCCCAGTCACAGAGAAAGATGCCGTACAATTTATGATACATTAAGTGCTTAAAAATCCAACATTCTCATGGCAAAAGTGAACAGTAATAGAAAAAAGTCTTTCATGAGACAACAGGCAGGTTACATACAAACAGTTAAAAAGACTCTAGATTAGACGTGTCCAACCTGCGGCCCGCGGGCCGCATGTGGCCCTCAGAGCTCTTCCATGCGGCCCTCAGCCTCTAACTGCAACATCGATGTACGCATGCCCCAAAACACTTTTTTTGTTTTGTGTTTTTCGTTCCCGTGACCTGTAACGCTAATGTCGGTTGCGCACGCGCCAAAGCACCTTCTAGTTTTGTTTTTGAGCCAAAAAAGGGTCAGTGTGTTTACGCCATTATTTTGCGCCGAACAATCAGTGTGTGTGTGTGTGTGTGTGTGTGTGTGTGTGTGTGTGTGTGTGTGTGTGTGTGTGTGTCTGTGTGTCTGTGTCTGTTCTCACTGAAGAGGGACTCGTGTATGGATTTGCCGCTGTTGCCTTTGAAAGGGACAGCAATTACCTGTGTTAATAGGTAAGTATGGAGTGAGTGCATGCATGAAAGCAGAATTGTGTGCGTGAAAGTAGAAGAAGAGTGTGTGTGTGTGTGTGTGTGTGTGTGTGTGTGTGTGTGTGTGTGTGTGTGTGTGTGTATGTGTGCATGAGAGCGAGAGAGAGAGACGCATGCACAAAGAGGCTAACAATGATCAGTCTACCTACTGAACACAAACAAGCTAGCTCACAAATATATCATATATTAAGTGTACACTTTCATTAAATTGCGGCTTTCCTGATAGGTAGAGTGTTGTATTGAACATGAACTCATACCTCTTAACTGTATGGATTTTCAAAGAATGTCTGGATTTTTGCCTCATCTTCCAATTTGTGTCTTTTGTTTAGGAAATAAAAGTAGTCGTCCAAGGTAATGCAGTTCCAGGGAGTAAGAATGAGGCAGCAGCCTAGGGTTAATGGGTCAGTAGTGGACTGACTATGTGGGACTGTAACATATAAAGTTGTATTGTTTTTTCAGACAAACAAAAAAGCACCTAGTACTGTTTTTTCATTGGTGGGTTCTAAGCAGTGGTAGATTGGACAACAGTAAGCTTAGCTTTGGCGGATCATCAATAATGGCAAATCAAGTGGGCACAATGTCATTTTTTAAATGTTGGGGATTTTAGTGTGTATGTGTGTGCTTATGTGTTGGGAGTGCTGCAACAGTAGATGATTATTAAAGACAGAGACTTATGGACTGTGGAGAATGTTTCTTTGTCTCAAAACCTAACACTTGGGTATGCATGCCAGAAGTAGATTTTTTAAGACAGCTTCTTGCCATTTACAGTGGATGGATATTTACATTTAATGGACAATGTATTAGCGTGGGCCTGTGTGGTTCTGAAGGATGCCAAGTCTACCACTGCCAATGTCTTGTAAAGTGACCTGGAAATGGATATTGGGATGTTACTGAAAAAATATAGTAAGTGGGCTTAGAAATATAGTTTTTTTTAAACAAAGTGTACTTTCAATTTACAGGCCATAATTTAATTTATTTCAGGTAGTCCAGATACTGGTAGATTGCATACCATTAGACTTAATTAGGGAGAGCTGTCATTCTGGGGAAACAAGCAGCCCTAGTTTCAGTGAAAGCTCTGTGGTTGCTTGCAGGTAGGAAGTTGCAGGATGTTGATGCAATGTGTTTTATGTATTATTTTTAATGCATTTGTCATTTCAAAGCATGGTTTTTCTTTGATGCAAAAGAAGGCAGGACTGAATGAGCCGTATAATGTTTAACTGACAATAATGGGATAGAAAGATTATAAGTGATGTACAATGCTTGCAGCTACAGGTGTTTCAATGGTGTCTGTGATGCATAACTATTTTTGGGCCTGTGTCCCACTTTTATTTTTCGCTTTGTCCAGATTTCTTGCTCTAAGGTTGAGAGGTATGGTTCCATACTAAATCAGAAGTTGTATTTACCTTGGAAGACCTTTCGCATAATTATGAAAAACAGAGCCTTTTTATTATCTCTGCTTATTTCCAATATAAACTGCCATGCAACCTTGCAAATAACCTTCTTATTCAGCTACTTTACTTCTTTTGGAATTGACAGGTATCATTCATCTGTTCGGACACTGAGTGCTAATGTGACTTTGATTTCTTGCAGAAGTCTGTGGTTTACATAATCACAATCTGTGTTTCTGGGTGTGTAATCAATTTAATAGTTTTAAAGATGTTTTCTAAAAATGAATAAATAATCCTCTCTACACTTTGAGCTATTGACAAAGTCTGAGAATTTGTTTTTTTTCAAAAGCCAAGGTCAGCATTACAGCTCAGTAAACTGTCAGTCTGTGAGTAACTTCTGCACAAATTAAAATGTCTGAATGTCAAATGGCTTTAGATTGGAGGGAAGTTTATTTTTATTTATTTTATTTTATTTTACATTTGTTTACCGGGATAGTCCGACTGGGCACAGGTCTATTTTCAGTGGAGGCCCGGGGAGAAAAGCTCCAAAAATAACACAAAACAATATAATACATGAGAGAGAGAGACAGCAAATTATGGATGTAGTACTCATACAATATGGCAGAGATTACATCTCGTAACAGTGAAAATCATTGTGGTACAAAATAAACTTAAAAACATTTTTTTTACAATTATAATTACAGCAAGGCAAATATCAATGAGTTAAGTTTTTAGGAGAAAGCTGTTTGTACATAGCTGAAGGTCTGAAACAATCTTTTGGTATGGATTAACCTGGGGATTGACACAAGTTATATGTTTACACCAGTATGCAGCATTATAGTTTATGGTTTTCTTATTGATTTACTTTTTGCTGAGCAGTTGTTTGTTGATTTATTGATGGTCCTTTTGGTGGTGGAAAATTACATGGATGAATCCATCTCTATTATGATTTTTTTTTTCAGACAATTTCATTCAGTGAGTGGGTGTCATGTGATTACTGAGGTTGCCTATTTTACAAGTAGGGGCTTTGTGTGTGTGTGTGTCTGTGTGTGTGTGTGTGTGTGTGTGTGTGTGTGTGTGTGTGTGTGTGTGTGTGTGTGTGTGTGTGTGTGTGTGTGTACGTACGAGAGAGAGATTTAATGTGTATACTGAATATAATTTTGCAAATGGAATTCTTAGTTAAACATGCCCCTCTTCTTGGGCAACTAGACTTGAGTAACCAATATTAGATCTTAGCCATCCAGCTGGGAAAGGTTAGTATGTGGATTTTCCATCTGGTTAGATGAAGGCTATGCTACTTACCCAAGGACTACATTTATGGCTATCCATCCAGCCATCGTGTTGCTGAACTACATTGTTTGATAATGAGAGGAGCTTTTTACAGAAGTTGAAGGTTTTTGTGTCAAGAACCTGTCCATAAAAAGTGGTTTGTTTATGTTGCAGTGAAGGCTGTGATCTTTGTAGTGAGCTTTTTAAGTATAACCAGTATTTCTGAGGTAGAGGAAGTCTCTTAAGGCAGGATCTTTCTTAGCCTTGAAAGCAAGCCAATTGTGAAATTTATAGCGGCCAGTGAGAGACAGAGGAAAGCAATAAGCTTTTTAGTCTGTTTAGATAACTAAGTGAACTTAGTCCTTTGACCTTTTTTGTCAGAAATGGTTGTAGTCTTTCTTTTGGCAGGGTGTTTTGCTGAGGCACATGTCAAAAGGGGCATTGCACTCAATAATGGCTCTTGTAAAGGAAGAATACAGGGATGTTATGACCTCCTTGTCCCTGGATGAGATATCCTTACTAATGAATTGGGCCATGTATAAAGCTTTCCTTACAACGGAGACAACGTGGTGGTCAAAAGTCAGGTTTCTATCAACCTGGCTGCCCAAGTACCATACGACTTATTGCATGCTTACAACATTGTTATTAATGTGATAATTTGTGGGGACATCACTTTCCTCAAAGGGGATGATGATGCATTTTTTGGCATTTAGCTTGAGGCCATATTTCTGGCACCAGTTATTTGTTTGGGTGAGACCCTCTTCTAGCTTATTCAGAATTGTTTTATTAAGTCAGTAATGTGAATTCTTTACTTTATTGCATATTTGTTGGGTTATTTTTGTGGATTATAGTATTGTAGGACTGCTGATGTTGACATTTTATGTAGTTGGACTGCTGGAATGGTTTTCCCAGTGAGAAATGCTAGTGCTGTAGTGAATATCTGTTTATTTGTAAAAAAAAAAAAAAATATATATATATATATATATATATATATATATATATATATATATATATATTAACTAAGATGTTAGAGTTAACTGTTAGATTAGAGAATTAGAATGAGAATTAGAATTTTGAGGCAAATATTAGGCATTTATTACGTTTATTCATTGTTCAAATGCACCTGCAGTACAGCCAGGAGGTAGACTGTGGTCTTCCGGAGCAACAAAAGAGTTAACTATATGATATATTTTATATGCGGCCCCAAGACCATTTCTGTTCACTCAATGCGGCCCCAGCAAGCCAAAAGGTTGGACACCCCTGCTCTAGATCATAAAATTCAGGAGATAGATTCCTGACCAGACATAAATTGTCTAAAAGAATTAAAGAACATATTCTAATAAACACAAAGAACTGAATAATAATTTGTTTAGAAATATCAGGGACTGTACTAAATATGTGTTTTACTTCTCAGTTTTGATCCGTGAACTAGTTGATTATAGAAAGGGAACCTTTAAGAATAAGCTGGAAGTTTGGGAAATCAGGTGGAAGATATGCTGAGAGCAGTCACAATTATTCAGTGGTAGGAATTAATGTACTTCTGTTTCTAAGTGGTAGACTTTACTGGTTGGAGATTGTTGCCTTATGCCTGGATTCGGAGTCCTCCAACTTCTCCATTATAGCTAGTCCTCAGCCAGCATCAGTCAAAGATCCTTCCAGCTGGTTCCATCATGAGCCACAGTCAAAGGATGCCATCTTATTAGAGTCTCAGCTTAAATAATTTACCAATTTATTGTCTTTTGTTTATCAGGAAAGTCTGACTGGGCTCCAGTCCCATTTCCGGCGGAGGCCCGGGGAGAAAAGCTCCACATAAATTGCATATTTACAATGAACAACAAATAAAATTAAAAATTGTTAGCACTGCTTTGCAGGTAGTATTAACACAAATAGTAACAACATTTTTCATATATTTCTGAAGTTATATTACTTTACATAAGACAGACATGCCAACGTAATATCTGGAAATAAAAGAACAATGACAATGTACATAGGTTCAGTATATGTACATTAACATTAATGAGGTAGGATGTCAACAGAGCAGGAACAGAAACATGAGGAGGAAAGGTGCAGGGGATATAAAAAGTGTACACACCCCTGTTAAAAAGCCAAGTTTTTGTGATATAAAAAAATAAATAATTTCAAAACTTTTTCCACCTTTAATGTGACCTATAACCTGTACAATTCAAATGAAAAACAAACAAATCTGTTAGGGGAAAAATATAAAAAATAAAGTACAATAAGCTGGTCGCATAAGTGTGCACATCCTTAAACTAATACTTTGTTGAAGGACCTTTTGATCTAATTACAGAATTCAGTCTTCTTGGGTATGAGTATCAGCATGGCACATCTTGACCTGGCAATATTTGCCCACTCTTCCTTGCAAACGCGCTCCAAATCTGTCAGATTGCAAGGGCATCTCTTGTGCACAGCCCTCTTCAGGTCATCCCACAGACTTTCTACTGGATTTAGGTCTGGGCTCTGGCTGGGCCATTCCAATACTTTAATTTTCTTCTGGTGAAGCCATTCTTTTGTTGATATGGATGTACGCTTGGGGTCACTGTCATGTTGAAAGGTGAAATTCCTCTTCATCTTCATCTTTTTAGCAGACACCTGAAGCCTTTGGACCAAAAGTGACTGGTATTTGGAACTGTTCATAATTCCCTCCACCTTGACTAAAGCCCTAGTTCCAGCTGAAGAAAAACAACCCCAAAGCATGATACTGCCACCACCATCCTTCACTATGGGGATGGTGTTCTTTTGGTGATGCGAAGTGTTGTTTTTGCGCCAAACATACCTTTTGGAATTGTGGCCAAAAAGTTCAACCTTGGTTTCATCAGACCATAACACATTTTCCCACATGCTTTTGGAAGTCTTGATGTATTATTTTGCAAATTTTATCCAGGCCTGGATATTTTTCTGTGGAACCCTACCCCAAAGTCCAGATACAGTAGATTGTTGTCACATGTAGTACACAACCAGTACTTGTCATAAGTTCCTGCAGCTCCTTCAGTGTTGCTGCAGGTCTCTTGGCAGCCTCCCTGACCAGTTTTCTTCTTGTCTTTTCATCAGTTTTGGAGGATGTCCAATTCTTTGCAATGTCACTGTTGTCCCATATTTTCTCCACTTTTTGATGACTGTCCTCAGTCTGTTCCATGGTACATCTAATGCTGTGGACATTTTTTGTACCCTTCTCCTGACTAATACCTTTCAACAATGAGATCCCCTTGTTTTGTAAGCTCTCTGCGAACCATGGCTTTTGCTGTAGCAGGCAACTGAGTAAATGTCAGGAAAATCCTACTAGGACAGCAGAAATTTATTTGGGGTTAATTGCAGTCTCTTTAATTGATGGCAGGTGTGTACCCAAGAATACTGAATACTGTAATTAAATCAAGAGGTGCTTCAACAAAGTATTAGTTTAAGGGTGTGCACACTTATGCAACCAGCTTATTGTACTTTTTTATTTTTTATTTAACAGGGGTGTGTTCACTTTTATATTCACTGTATAAGCAGAAATAATCAAGGAAAAACATAACTTGAAAAAAGTTCTGCTAGTGGACAGGTTGAGATAACAGTAGATAAGTAAGACGATGAGATGGGTAAGAGGGGCTATTACTGAAAGAGGATTAAGGATATTGGTTATTTGGAAGAGCAGTAGTGGGCATGAAAGGGAAAGTGACATGAATACGAAAGGTGAAAGAGTCAGGCTGACTGATAAAGAAATGGGCACTGGACGATAAACTGAAAGAACAGGGGGGTTTAGACAGGATGGAAGTAGAAACACAGCCAAGAGAAAGGCTGGTGTTGTTTTAGGTTGTGTTTGCAATGTGTGGTAATGTTGTCTTGTTTTAGGGAGGGTGGGATGGAGTTCCATTGTTTAGCAGCATAGGTTGAGTGAAGTGAGTCATCAGCACTATGGTGAGACCTGCTCCTGGTCAGCAGATATTTGTTCAGTGAGTGGAAATTCCTAAGAGGGAAGTAGTGTTTGAGGATGTTTTGTAGTGATGGCAGGTGTCAGGTTTGTGTATTATTTTTGGGCAGTAAGCAGTTGGAAGTAGGTACGGCAATTAGTCTGAGCCATTGTAGTTGCTTCACTGCTATGCTATGCTATGAACAGTCTGGTAAGTTAGAGGCAGACTTGGCTATTTTAGTGTCGCAAACCTCTAGTTTACTTTTTAAGGTGGAGTAGAGGTTAATTAGGATGGTTCCTGTGGCAACTTCCCATTATTGCTTTGCAAGACACTTGTACAGAGAGCTAAACACATGCTGACAGAATATTTTTATGGCATTTTTCAGACAAACTATTCATATTAACCAAAAAAAGTAGAACATATTGTTTCACTTAAATTTGTTCTATTTTGGCTTATTTTATTGAATGTTACAACTTTTTAAAAGTAGAACATATTGTTTCACTTAAATTTGTGCTAATATTTTTGGCTTATTTTACTGAATTTTACAACTTTTTAACATTTTGTGTCTCTCGGTTACTGGCTTTGTGATTTAAATGCCAACCATTTGAAATGTTGGGACCCACAAGAGCAACTCCTGAAATACAGAGACTGAATAGCCGAAAGATCAGACTTGCATACACCTAAGTCTGAGATGCCATTTCTTGGAGTATACCCATTTCTGAGAGGCATGCCAATCTCGAAGTTGATATATATAAGTTTGTGGGTGTGGGAGGGGGCCTTGCCCCCACTGAAAAAAGAAGTTTTAAGGAGAAGAGCAATCTTCGTGATTTACTCTTCACCTGTATTTTTGATCTTTTTTGGCATGTTGGCACTTGCCATTTTGAGGGCTGACATTTCAATAGTTAGCTGATTTAAATAGCTGCCTGGTTGTTTGATTAACTAGAAGGAAGTACCAACAGATATATAAAGTGTTTTTCCTTCGACTTTACACCTTCTCCCCCATTCTTTTTTTTTACAGTTTAGTTTCAGGTAAAAATGCATACAATGTGTGTTTAGTCCCAAGGCTAACTAACAGACCCTCCATTTTTCTACACTGTGTTATTTTACTCCCTCCCTTCAAAATTCATCAGATTGTACCTCATATGATTAATAAAAAAGCTTTTTTACCTATAGCTTTCACTCTTTTTATACCCTTGCATTCACTCTTTACTTTACTGTTAAAGTTGGTTTTCTAGTCAGAGCATAATCTTACTGAGAACAATATTGATTGTTCTATATCAGGGATTAATTTACTGCTGTTTCAAAGGGGTAAACAATACTTGCCTGAGATCTTTCTTACTGGTTATTTCGATTTAGCTTTACAGCTTAACATTGGCATGTAGCACTCTGAATGGCAGTGCAAAATGCTGTATTTAATAGATGCAGGCACTTTCATTTTCAAATTCTCTCTCTTAGGAACCTTAGTTAACACTACATTTCAGTTATAACTGTATAATGTGCAGAGTTTACTATAATACACCGTAATAAAAGTAACCTACCTAAACCATAAAGGCCTTGTAGCCAGTCTAGACAAATTAATTATCAATTACCTGGTGTTGGTGCTTAAACCAAATCTTGTCTATCCACACTTATACTCCATATCAAGCACTGCAACTGAGAGATGAAACACTTATCTTAGTTGTTGTGCAAACAGGCTCTGTTTTGCACTGACAAGTGTATGTTTTTCATGTTTAGATTTAGATTTTTTTTTATTTTAGACATGTAGCACTCTTGTAGGCAATGGAAAGTTGGCATAACAGTTAGTCTTAACCTCTCAGATCCAAGGCACAGGGTTTGATTCTGCTCTCTGATTACTGGCTAGGCTTGTTGTAGTCTGCAGACTGATAGCCTAGTATTTACCTATGAGTTACGAACTACTCCAAAAGCATCTGAAGCCATAGATTAACATTTTCCAACTGTCTCTGTAGTCAGACTGGTCGAAAAGGGCATTCTGAGACAATGAAGCAACTTCCTCATGTTTAGTGACAGCCACCTACTAATTAAACAAATGAAAACAGTGTGTGACAGATGTAGTTATATGATGTCACTGAGTTAAACAAATGGAAACAGTGTGTGACAGTTGTAGTTATATGACGTCACTGAGTTAAACAAATGGAAATAGTGTGTGACAGAGTAGTTATATGATGTCACTGGAGGCAAAGCTGTCACATAATGCCACTACAAACAAGAAGCAGGTTGTCAATACCATATAATACTATACTAAATCAATCACACACAGACCAAACACATGACCTACATAAGCTGAGGCTCCTAAACGTAACATACATAAACCAAAAAGGCCTTCTAAATGTAACTTAAGAAACAAATACCCTCAACAACATCGCAAACACACAACGCAGGCAGCACCCATCATGAAACATACATCCAAGAGTCACACTGTCTCAAGTCAAAAGACTAAAAGGACTACATGAAGACAAGCATGATGGAGCTCTCGGAATATGTGCCCAAGGCAGGTATGAACCCACCCATGAGCAGCATCTTACCTTCACCAAGAATTATGCCACAATTCAAACAAAAGATGATTGACTTTAACAACTGTCTTAGTTTATACTATCAATCAAAGGGGCCTAACTGCTTTGGCAAGGATGACCTGCAACTATCCTCCCAAGGTCTTCATATACTGGAAAAGATTTTGTCCAGCCCCATAATGCTTGTGTTATGCGACATTAGTCTTCAAAAGCTTTCAACATAAAACAGAATTCAGATAATATAAAGGTACTACTGCTCAATGCTACAGCCTTAAGCAAAAAACTCTACTCCCTACTGGTACTCCTTACCCTGGAATGCATATGTATATGCATCGTCACAGAGACCTGGTTCAAGATCATTGAGAGCAACCCTTCAGTGCAAGGTTTCAACACCTACCATATGTGTTCAGGTCCACTGCACTAGACAAATGCAAGTAAGGAGTCGGTCTCTCTACATTTATAAAACAAATTTTCACCTGCAGGCTTGTTAGACAGGATAACAAACTGGAACTCCTCTATGTCCACCTTACCATTAACAAAACCTCTTATCACATCATAGTCAACTACAGGACCCCCCCACCCCCACCCCTGCCATGTCCACCTTAGCCCACACCTCCTACCTGACTAGTACGGAGTCTTTATGCATTCAGCCAAACAACATTCTCCTAGGGGACTTCAACTACCCTACATCAAATTGGAGACTTGTACATCCCCTTATAATGTATGCCCAAAGATTTCTGGACTTCTTAAATACAAACTTGATGAACCAGCTACTCAGCACCTCAACTAGGGTGACAAAATTCTGGACTTGGTTCTCACAAATATTGGATAGCTCTGTTCCCTATCAGTTGTAACTTTCTCCCTGGACAAATCAGACTATAAATAAATCAATAACAATAACAATCACCATAAGGCTGAAATCAGAAGAATCCTCCAATAACTTGATATTCAGAGATTATGTTAAAGCTAATCTACTAAAACTGAGCTACAACTTAGCTAAATTCAACATCGCCTTCAAACCCAATGAGCCCTCTGTATATGCAGAATCCTTTACTGCCAAATTCTATGACATGCATTTAGCATAAATGCATGTGTCCCCCTCTGAAGTAAATACAATGACAAATTTAAAAATAAACCCCTGTGATGGACACAAATATAAACAAGCTCTAGAATAAAAGAAAAAAAGGTCAGTGCATTTAAAAATAAATGTAACTCTCCAGATGCCAAAAATGCTCTTGCTAAACTTAACAAAGAACCCTGATCCCTGATCAAATCAACCACAGCTAAACACAAAGTAAAATAGCTACCCAGGCAAAAGACAACCAAGAAGCCTTCTTTAACTGTTAGAAACCTCAGAAACAATGCTCACTTCGAAGAGTTAACAGTAAATTGTAACACATACTCAGACCCAGAGGACATAGCCACTCTACAAGCAGATAACTCTAAAGCCTGGCATTTGCTCACTAAAGCTATATGTCAGCACTAAAAATTAAAAGCACTACACCCTCACAAACTCCCCTTGAGTACCCTGTTCCCCATTCGCCCTTTTTTTCAATTATAAAGGAATTCCCAATACTATTCTAGCATGTCCAAAGGTCAGTTGTCAATCTCCTCTCCGGTCCAGCTGGTGAATCTGGGAATCTTGAGGCAATGTTACAACTGCCTCATGTACACAGACAACCCTCTCCTCCTCCCAACAAATTCCAACACATGTGAGAGATGCAACCATATAGCCAAACTGGAGGCTAAGCTCTCTCAACTCAGTACTGGCACAACCAGTCAGGAGGAGAAGGAAACCACACTCACTACAATTCCAGTCTCACATAGACCTACCACGACAGCAAACCAAACACATAAACACACAAAAACATACTCGAAGGCTCTAAATAAAAATCTGCCTAAGCAGCAGAGACCTCCAAAGCAGACACCTAAGCAACCGCTACCCCAAAACAAAACACGTGCAACACATAGCTCATAAAGCCAGTGTGCTGAACAGTCACAGTCCTTAAGGCTAAACAACACACCTGATACACTTGTAATAGGTGACTCTATCGTCAGGCACAGTGACGTCCCGCTCACCAGGCTGAACAAGGAGAAGGTCACGGTGAGCTGCCTATCGGGCGCTAGGATCCGCCACATAACACAAGCACTCAGGTCACTCCAAGGCAAGTACAAATATGACTCAGTCATTGTCCATGCTGGTGTGAATGACCTGAGACGTACCTCCCTGGACTACATGAAAAGAGACATAGAGGAGCTCTCTGATCATGTGGCCCAGGCCGGTATGACCCTGACCTTGAGTAGCATCTTACCCTCACCAAGAATGATGCCACAGTATGAAGACAAGATGATCAATTTCAACAATTGGCTTAAGTATTGGTGTCATTCAAAGGGGATCCAATGCCTGTCAGCCTGGGATGGCATGCTCGACAAGCCATGATGCTTCGCTAGGGACGGCTTGCACCTGTCACCCCTGGGCTTTTGGATATTGGCAAAGGCTCTTGCCACCCCCATAGTGCCTTTTTTAGGCAAGGCTCAAAAGACAAACCCACTTCCATAGGTATCACAAGGGATAAGAAACTAAGAGTAATGCTACTCAATGCCAGAAGTCTAAACCTCAAGATGCACGCACTCGAAACTCTCCTTAACATGGAGAACATCGATATCTGTGCAGTAACAGAAACCTGGTTCAAGGCTCCCGAGAGCACCCCAGCACTACCGGGTTATACCTCATACCATGCTTTTCGGCCCCAAAACTTGGACCGAACCACAAAAGGAGGGGGAGTATCAATATTCGTCAAAGATACCCACACCTCCAGGTTGGTGGCACAGCACGAAGCATCAGAGACTATCCATGTGCAACTAACAGTGGGTAAAACTGCCTTCCGGTTTATAGCCTGCTACAGACCACCCTCCCAAACCCAGGAACCCCACTCGGCCTTCCTGAGAACACTGGAAAATATGAAGGTCTCGCCAAACACCATTATATTGGGCGACTTCAACTACCCAAACACAGACTGGGAGCATTACCCTAGCTCCAACACCCTAGCCCAAAGGTTCCTAGAATTTATAAACTCAAATGCTATGGAACAACTTGTTACCACTCCCACAAGAGGGGAAAACATACTGGACCTGATCATCACCAACATGGGGGCTCTATGCTCCAGACCAGAAGTGTATCCCTCACTGGTAAGATCAGACCATAAACTAATCTCACTGGATATTCACATCTCGACCCCACCCCCTGCCCAGAAAACCACAGTGAAAAACTTCTCTAAAGCAAATTTCACACTCCTCAAAACCGAGGTGGAATCCTTCAAAGCCCCCGGGCTTGTGGAAAATACGGCCCAGACTGCAGAATCCTTTATAAACGCATTCTATGAACACCTTCAGGAATGCATGGATCATGCAATCCCAAATAAAACCACGACCCAATCCTCCAAAGGCAGGCGTCCTGTCTGGTAGACCCCAGCCATAAACAAAGTATACAATAGAAGGAGGAAGCTACTACATGATAGAGCAAAATCCCAAAAAGGGAAGGCATCTCTGATCAGTATTAGCAAAAAACTACGGGCACTCATAAAATCATCTAAGGCCAGCTTCGAGAGAAAAATTGCACAAGACACTAAGGATAATCACAAGGCTTTCTTTAGTTATGTTAGGAACCTGGGTGGGAATTCCCAAATATGCTCAGAATTAGTCCAAAATGACAAAAAATACACCAAACCCACAGACATTGCCAACATCCTAGTTGACAGGTTCAGCGCAAACTCCCCCCCCCCCACCAAAAGGGCAAATATCTATCCCAGCAGACTGCTGCCCTCCTGACATCTCAGATGCTCAGGTAAGAGCCGCCCTCTCCAAAGCAAAAAACACAGCATCAATGGGACCAGACGGTGTCCCGGGCTGTGTCCTACATGAACTCCAAGAAGAGCTAAACCCAAACATAAAACTACTGTTCAATCTCAGCCTTACTACAGGATATGTACCCAAAGAGTGGCGTACAGCAACAGTGGTCCCTCTCCACAAAGGTGGTGCCTCAATGGATCCTGGAAACTATCGCCCCATAAGCCTGACTAGCTTGGTTTGCAAAGCTATGGAAAGGATCATCATGGACCTCATAAATAAAGATATTGGGGACCTACAGACACTGGATCCTACCCAGTTCGGCTTTGTTAAGGGCAGATCCTGCCTCTTAAACCTGGTTGATTTCTTTGAAACAGTCACCAAGGCCATTGACGAGGGGAAGGTGGTCCACACAGCCTACCTGGACCTCGCAAAAGCCTTCGATACAATACCCCACTCGGGCATTATAGATAAACTCACCAGCTTAAATATAAACCCCTATGTCACTAGATGGGTTGCAAACTGGCTCAAGGACAGAACCCACATGGTTAGAATTGCTGGAGCCATGTCAGACTCCAAACCAGTTACAAGTGGCGTCCCACAAGGCTCAGTCCTGGGACCTCTCTTGTTCGGTATATATTTCTCGAAAATACAGGCCAACATGGAAGGACTGTGGCTGACCAAGTTCGCAGATGACTGCAAACTAGGTGCCATAATTGACTCTCCAGCCAACACAAGCATCCTACAAAAAGGCCTCATAGAAACAGACAACTGGTGCCAGAGCCATGGCCTCAAGCTAAACGCCAAAAAGTGTATAGTCATCCGCTTTGGCAAAAACAAAGTGCCCACAAATTACCACATAGGTGGTAATCCATTAAGTACGGAAGAAGTAATTAGGGACCTGGGGACCTAAGTTGATAGCAATCTCTCATTTGAAAACCACGTGGCCAAAGTGGTTAGAAAAACATTTTATATAGCCCACCTAATCATGAAGGGATTCACATCTAGATCAGGAGAGGTCATCGTGCCTCTTTACTCATCTCTCATCAGGCCCATAATTGAGTACAATGCCCCTTTTGGGATGTACCTTACCAGACACCTGCAGCAACTGGAAAGACCCCAAAAGTACCTCACCAAGAGGATCAAAGGGCTCAAACAGATGCCATATGCTGCCCGGTTAAAGAAACTCCAGCTCTACTCAGTGGCATACTGCCTGCTCAGAGGCGATCTGTGCCTGATGTATAAAGCCATGTCCAACCCAGAATTAATGGACATGCTGCACCTCAGAAAATCCAAATCCCATCAAGCTACGTGCTCGAGACTTGAACCTCAGCACTGAAATAAATAGGACATGCTGGAGGGACAGATTCATAACCCAGAGGCTCCCTTCACTCTGGAATAAAATCCCAGTCCAGGTTAGGCAAAGTCCCTCATTGACTCTCTTCAAGAGGAATCTTGATGAGTGGATGGGAGATCGTAGGTTTACCCCGGGTATCACTTCTGTGTCACTGTTAGACAGAGGCACAATATACTAACCTCGAAAAAGGGCATAGCAAAATTCATTTAAAATGGGTGACGAAAGCCAAACACACTCTGGCTAGGCTTATAAATGCCCTAGGGCAGATAGCCTAGTATGAACCTATGAACCTATAAATTTGGCTCTAACTTCAGCCCCCTCTCCTTCTTACATTTGCAGATTACTTACTAGCATCCACCCCCCCCCCCTTAATCTTCCAAGAACAAGTCCTCAAAGCACCATCAAAGGCCAACACCGCTGCTTCTATGGGGCTAGATAATATGCCAGGATGAATCCAAACAAGCTTGATGCCAGATTAAATATAGGGCAACAAAAGTAATCCCTCTGCACAATGGTGGAGAGCCCATGGACCTGGGTAATTACTGGCCCTTAAGTCTGACCAGTCTCATCTTTAAGGTTATGGAAAGGGTCATTATGGAGTTAATAAGTAAGGACAGAGGCATCTATAAACTCTTGACCCAAGCCAGTTTGGTTTTGTCAAGGACAGGTCCTGCCACTTAACCTGCTTGATTTCCATGCCTTCACACTAACCTTTACTTCCTTATCTCCAATTCTTGATCAAATATAGATTCAATTGTATAACAGCTTGCTATTCTCTTTTGCTAAACATTTGTATTATGCTTTGCTGGATGTACTAGATTTCTTTCATTGACTCACACTTCATAATATGTAAATTTTCTTTTTTTTGTTTTTCCAATAAGTTTATGTATTTTCTGTAATTGTATATACTATTATAAGATACTTTTGATGCAAACTACTTTTGAATTTTGTTTTGTATTCTATTTATGTACCTTGGAGCTTTTCTCCCCGGGGCTCTGCTGAAAATGGGCTAGTCTAGCCCAGTGGACTTTCCTGGTAGACAAATGTCAATCAATCAATCAATCAATAAGGTTACTGAAGCAATGGATGAAGGAAAACTGGTACATACTGCATAGCTACACTTCACAAAGAAACTCAACAACATCCTGCACTCAGGTACAGTTGATAATCTCATCCAGCTAAATGTAAATCCCTACATACCTCATTGGATATCAAACTGGCTCACTAACAGAACCCAGGGAACTAGGGTGACAGCTCTACACCCTCCAAATGAACTGTTACTATCAATGTACCCCAAGGTTCAGTCCTTGGGCCACACCTCTTTGGCATTTTCTTGGAGATCAAAGCTAATCTTAAGGGTTCATGGCTAAACAAATCTGCAAATGACTGCAAACTTGGGGCCATCATAAACTCTGCAGAAGACACCAAAACCTCCAATAGGGCCTTCCCAAACAAATATCTGATGTCAAAACCATGGATTACAACTAATTGCCAAAATATGCATAGTAGTGTCCTTCATCAAGCATGACGTCCCCTGTAACTATTACACTGATAACACACCCTTGAAAACTGATGCGGTAGTTAAGGACCTGGGGACCTGGGTAGGCAATGAGCTGTCCTTCGAATACCCATGTATCCATTATTGTAATAAAGTCCTTTTTCATTGTGAAACTTGTTAGTAAGGGTAAGCCATCCAGGTCAAAGGATGTGATCATTCCACTATATTTGGCACTTATTAGGCAGATTAAAGAGTATAATGCCCCCTGTGGTATGTACCTGTCCAAACACTTGTCACAACTTAAACCACTCTCACCAAGAATACCAAGGGCCAAAATCAAAAAAGCCACACTGACAGTTTCAAATACCTAATCCTCTTCTTGGAGTCTTACAGGGTACTGAGGGACAATTTTTGCATCTCTTATAGAGCCTAAACTAATCACATCCTTTCAGATCTACCGCATGTCCTCAAGTCCAATAGTGGTGTGAACACAAAAGAGATCTTAAACTTTTCTGCAACATAAACAGAATATGCTGGAGGGATAAATACATATCACAGAGAATACCACTTTTCAAATCATCTTCCTCTCCACATAAAAAAGTATGTAAGTATAATCTGGCTGAAACAACGGGGAACTGCAAATTCATCCCTGGTTTGGCACCTCTGTCCCTCATGGACTGGCATAACATGTAAATGTCTGCCAAGCTGTGGGCTATTCAAACTTAAATACAAGCGCCATGCATTATTTACACTTAAAATACAAGGGCTAAAAACTTTATGGGAATGCATGGTTAGGCTCCTAAGAATCTTCATAGATCAAAAGCCACATAAGTACCTATGAAATATGAAACTAAGAACTTCTACAGAAATAACAAAGAAAAAAGAATATCGGGGATCAATTAACAAACTCTAATGGTATCACTTACCCGTTCCCTACCTTGCTGCATCAGATTACCAGGCATGATGAACATTTACAAGAGAATAGTGTACCTCAATGTTCAACCTCTTTTTTTTTTGGGGGGGGGAATCAAAGTAAATCTCTAAGGAGATATGAAAGGCTTGCCCAGACCAAACTACAGTGGACCACAGCGAATCAGAGTGTCAGTTGGTGGAGAATTCTCTACTCGGAAATTATGTTTAACTTCCAGTGATGGTGGGGGGGGGGGGATTGAGCAAGCGAGTGGGAGGATGAAGGATAAAGTAGTTATGCAAGCTGAATTTAACAAAACAGCAGATGTTTTAATGATCACTGTGCAGTAGCTTCAACTAGATGGGTTATATCCTGCCAAGGATATAACAGCTGACCATTTTCCAAAGCTTTACGGCACTTTCCATGCGATCAGACTGTCAAGTATATTGAGCTGAGCTGACTAGAAGACAAGTTTCGGTGTGATACCCTTCAAAGCTTTCCTGCCAGCAGAGAGAGGGAGGCACAGCCCTGAAAGGATAATACTAGGAACAACAAAAAATAAATGTTTGCACTCTGGTATAAAAAACACACCAAAAAAGGGGGATGGAGGAAGGGTGTGGCTACTTCAGCAGTGATAAGTGCTGGTTATGTTATTGGCACCAACTAGAAAACATACCTCTCAAATGTACCTTATTAAGAGGAACGTACCTCATTTGGGGTCTTAAAAAGTTCATGTTCCTCAAAGTTCCACATTGAAAGACTCTGTCACACATTAAGTGTTAGGAATTTTTTTTAAGTGAAATCCGTGGTAAATAGAAATGAATCATATTAAGTCATTAAAAGATCTTCTTTATAAGTAAAACCAGCATATTTTAACCATCCTATGGCCTTCCTAGTTGAAGTTGTTTGTAAGCCATTGGTATGTGTTCCACATTTTGCCCATTTGTTCCACATTATGAAGGCTAGTGTTCCTCATTTTGGAGAGGGACGGTTGAGAGCTATGCTAGAAAACCTTTTCTATTTGCTAATATATATGATTTTCAAGTAGCAGGATTTCTTGCCTCCATTATTAACAGCTGCACAGCCTCACTAAGCAGGTGCCTAAAAGGAATTAAGATCCTATCATTCAGGCAGTCAAACTGAAGATGATTGGTGTCAGGGTATATCAAACACCCCTGGTCTTGTGTGAGTAGATCCAAGCTGTGAGGAAGCTTGTGGTAATTGCCCCTGGCCATTTTCAAAAGAAGGGAGAACCATGGTTACCTGGGCCAGAAGGGAGTCACCACAATTACTTTGGAGGATTCCTTCTGAATCTTCAGATGTACTCTGGATATTAGTGGAAAGGATGGAAAACCATACAGGAATATTTCTGATAAAAGAAAAGAAAGGGTATCTGTCTTCCAGGCATTCTTGCATGTTGTTCTGCAATATAAATTTGCCAGTTGACAGTTCAGAGTGGAGGCAAAGAGATCTACTTCAGAAACTCCCTACAGATGGATTAAATCATCTCCGAAGACCAAGTAACAGGTTGTGAAATTACATCATTTTCAATGTGTGCACTATCACAAACAGGTTTAGGAAAGAAAGATCCAGTACTTGTCTCCAAGCATTTTCCTACATTGGCACAAGGAACATCTTTGAAGAAAACCCCTTTCTCACCCGGGAAGGAGGAACTGGTTCTATCACTCCTTGGAACAGCATGTGATGAAGAACAGATGGAAGCAGCCTGATCTGGAGGATGTGGAATGACCCCCTGGAAAGAAAGAATTTTCTCTCACTGCCATCTGTAACCTTCATGAATGATTTTCAGAAAAAATTGGAAACAATCTGTTGCTAAAGAGGAAAAATGGAGATTCAGATTTTCTGGAAGAAAAAATGAGCCAGGATAGGAGAGGGTCACAAGGTCTCTTGAATAAGTTATTCGGAATTGTTGGACTATCCTTGGCTTTAGTATGTTTGGGAGTTCTTTTTGGAACCTTCTTAAAGGTTTTCCTACATTTTGCTGAATCTGTTTATTCGTTTTTTTTTTTTTTTTTGCCAAAATTGGATGAAGAGATAGAAAATCCCTTGGACAATTTGGAAAAGGACTGAAAAATCTTGAGAAATTCCCTGGATCAGCTTGCCCCTTTCATCACACTTTTTGATTAACTTTCCAGCAGAGGGGCCAAACACTAAAACTCTATCCAAGGGACATTTTTTTTTAAATATCATAGTCACATACACACTACTACCAATGATTAGTGACATTTTATCTCAGAAGAAGAAACTGCAGATACAATATTCCTCATACTTTCACAATTTTTCAGAAGAAACTTTAATACAAGAGCCTCACAATTAAACATTTTGAAAATCAAAGTTGCAGAAGAATATACTTTTCCCCATACCAATGCTTTCATTAGTAATATGGGAAGCCTATTTTTCCTGTCAGTAATTTTCCCAACCTTATCAGAAAGGGCAGGATTGGAATTAAGTAAATTGCAGTGGCATCAACTAAAGCTATAGCTGCTGGATCAGGTTTGAGAATAGTGTATAAAAACTTAAAAGATGAGGAATGTTTTACATCCCTATTTGCCTTTTTAGGGGCAGCTGATTAACTGTAAGGAAAACAGCAGGCAGTAACATACACATCCTAAAAAGCAGACAGAACAGGAGGAAAGGGAGTGGTTTCTGAAAAATCCTTCTGTAACAACTTACAGCATTTTCTGAGGGACTGAGAAACCTCAGTGTTCTCCTATTGGCAACACTGGCACATTCTAGTAACTGACTCAAAGAAAGAGAAACTCCCAGAGGGAGAATCAGATTTTGATCTATCCTCTTGAGTTGGAAACAGAAATTTGAGGAAAGAAACCTGCATCCATCCCTGCATCCTCTTTTTCAGATTCAAAATCTTGAAACTCTTCAGGAGAAGAGGAATTCTTCTTTCTTTTACCAGAAACTACTCTACAAGAAGGACCAACAGTATGAATTAAACCTTAAGCCAGATCTAGTAAATTGCTCCTATCCAAAGAAATGTGAGGAGGAGAAGTAGATAATATGCTTAGTTTTCTGTTTCTTTTTGACAGGAAAAATGAGGCCAACCATGTTACTAATGAAAGCAGCTGCTTTCCCTAAGAAAGCACAGCATTCTGACACAAACAGGAAACCTTCCCTTTTCACTCTCTCAGGACCCACAAGAGGGGCTATTCCTTGCCCACTGAGGGGACCCAAACAGCTGCACAGGACATGGCAAACTCCTGGTCCATAGTGGCTGTAGGTGCTATACCAGATGGAACTGGAGTAAAAGTTGAGTGGTCTGTGGTACAACAAACAGCCATAGCACAGTCACCCAACTGCAGTGAAGGCAAATTGTTAGCCTGCTGTTGTGGCAAAGGCTGTTTGCTTAACTTATTATTTTTGTGGTTGGAAAAGGGACTGACTGTAACCGGTAGTCTGTTCCATGGCCAAGCTGAAAATGGAAGTTTTTTTCCCCAAAGAGAACTTCTGTGACCAGTAAAGGAAAGGACAAGCTGACTGTGATCCTCTAAAACCCTCAGAGGAGAGTACTCTTCAGTGGCAGTAAAGCTCTGAAGGGCTTTGAAACCAAACTTGTCTTTTAGCCAACTCAGCTCAGGCTGCTAGGCATACTGGGCATCTGGAAGGTGCTCTGAAGCTTTGGAAGCTGCTGGCTGTTATAACCTTGGCAGGATATAACCAAAATAGCTAAGGGTATAAGGCATCAATCTGATGAACACATGCTGTGAACTGAGTGTTAATTCCAAGGGTAAGATTTACATTTTTAATCTTTCACAAGGAAAACGTACTTCAAAATACATTAAATTGTTGACAAAAGGTTTGTCATTCATTTCAGCCAAGACAGCCAATTTAACTAAGACGCTCATAGATCTTAAAACGGGTCTATATTAGATAAACGAACGCTTAAGTGTTCGAATCTCTAAAAGTCAACCTTTAGAGATCGAACAGTTAAGTGTTTGAATATCTTTAAAAATTAAAAAATAAATAAATAAATAAAACTAAAACAAAAAAACTAAAGGGTGTAAGCAAGGGGGCAAGCCCCCTGAACTCCATGCTACTTAAATATACCAACTCCAAGATTGCGCTACAGTGTAGGGAATGGGAAATTTCCCTGTTTCCGCTCTGCCGTGCACTGAAGTGCGATCTCGGAGTTGGTATATTTAAGTGGGGGGGGGGGTGTTTACCTTTTTTTTTTCTTTCTTTTATTACATTTTCGAACACTTAAATGTTCGATCTCTTAAGGTCGACCTTTAGAGATTCCAACATTTAAGCATTTGTCAATGTAATACAGACCCCCTTAAAACTATATGCTGGATAACTAAAGTATTCCATGCTCCTCTTTATGCAAACCTTCCTGTTTTAATCTATTTCCTTTCAGTCTTTCAAGCTTTTTATAAATTTTTATAAATTTTGTGAGTGTGCTGCAATACATTTATGCTCAAAAGTAAAGCACACAATACATTTCATAATTTGACTTTCTGTGAAAACAAAGCTTTGTAAGACCTCTTGTGTAACAAGGTGTTAAGATTCATGAAGGCTAACAGGATGGGGGGGGTATCAAAACTATGGTTTACCTTCATAAGGGCAATCACATATAATCGACCGGCCACATCACTGAACTGTTTCCGTGAAACCTGAACTGAAAAATCTTTCAAATGTCGAAAAAACTTTGAATTTCGACATTTCTGACCATGCCACACCTCCACACCAGTGCTAACATGGGTCAAAAAGGGGGCAAGATTTTGTCGTTCAGAAATTTGGTGTTCGACATTTTGAAGAGTAACAGTTTGGTATTCGCGGAAGTGGGGTCGACCATAACGTGATCTGCATTATGAAGGTAAACCCAAAATGATTGCATGTTTGTTGTGGAGTCCATGCTCCAGAATCTAGGAGTATAGAGCAGTGCGAACGTTTGTAGTATATCAAAAATACAAACGTGCACACAATGTACTACAAAATCTTCTGCCACAGGAGTACACTGACCTGGAAATTTATGATTTTCTTTCTATTGATCATCCAAAAATTGGAATACTGTTCAGTATACCTGAGCTTCACAAAAGCAGTTCCCCCGTCCCACCTCTGCACACCTTTTAGACCAAATGTATCTGCCCTCTGTAGTGCTACTGAAGTAATTTTCATTTTTTTTACAGTGTTTTAAAACCGGTTGTACAGACATTGAAAAATTAAATATTCTTGGGACTTTTTGGATTAATTAAGGAATTTTAACATTATTAGTGAAGAGACACCAATGTTTGCTTGGAGTTTACACATTAAGTCTTTGTTTACATGTATTCCTAATGAAGTAGGTACTGAATATTTTAAACAATATTTGATTAATTGCATCACAATTTCTACCATGATAAAAATAATACATGCTTATTGTTAGAACTGGTGTTAGAAAACAATGTCCAAGTTTAATTTCAGACATTATCAGGAAATTGAAGAAGTTTTTGGACAGTGGGACCCAGAATTACTAGCAAACCATCTGTTTCATAATATTGTTTAATACAGGAGATCTGCAGGCAACCTTTTCTTTCATGGAAAAGTTTGTGCTTTGACTCTGATGTTTCTATTCAAGCCCTTAATCAGACCACCCCTTTTTTGCTTTTTTTTATATTAGTTCCTCAGGGGACACCATTATTTTTACTTTTTTGGGTGCAAGTTTACATTTACATGCTGTCAATAAGAAATTTGAAACTAAAATCTACTGGAAAGAAACGCTTAACAGTTATTTATTTTATGGTAGCAACCATCCTGTCTTTATAAAGAAAAATATACCTAGGGGCAGCTAACATAAACATCAAAGCTTACCACAAATGACAATGGTTTTAGGATGGAAGCATTTACTATTGTCAAAATCTTTACTGATAGAGGATATAATCCCAAATTTTTATCTGAAGTTGCTAAAGAAATTACAGATAAAAGAGCTGCTTTTTTTCCCTCCTTTTAGCAGAAAACCTTTTTCTTCAAGAGTCAGAGGAGAGGATGAAATTACCAACAAAAATAGGGTCTATATTAGATCAACGAAGTGTTAATACTTTGAATGGTCGCATATCGAACCGAAAACAGCGAACGCTGAAAATAGCGAAGCCGCACAATAACCAAATTTTTTCCTAGGGAAAGAATTTGGTTGTCCGTTTCTGTGGCTTTGCTATTTTCAGCACTGTGGTGGAAAGTTACGGGTTGGGTTCAGGTAAGTGTGCGACTGTGTGGACGTTAGGGCGGGGTACGTGAGTTAGGGTTAGGGCGCGGGTGAGTGTGCGATAGTGATAGACTTTAGGGCTAGGGTGGGGTATGTGAGTCAGGGTTAGGGTGTGGGTGAGGTGAGTGTGCAATAGTGACAGACTTTAGGGTTAGGGCGGGGTATGTGAGTTAGGGTTAGGGCGCAGGTGAGGTGAGTGTGCGATAGTGATGGAACTTAGGGTTAAAGTTTGGGTTAAGGACAGTGGATAGATAGTACTGTATGTACAGTTTAGTGTAGGGTCAGATGTAGGATTTTAAGTGTATGTGTGTGGATTGTTGTTTTTTTGGGGTGCTTGTGTTGTGTGTGTGCTTCTCGGACCAGTGAATTTTTTCCCAGGGGAAAAAAGTCGCTGTTCTGAGCTTTCGATGTTTTTAGATTTCGTGGTTAGAAGTTTGAGGTTGTTGTATTTGATGATGAGCTGTTTCATTAGACTGATATAGACCCACAGAAATATATTTGTCTTGGAATTACAGTTAATAGCACTAGTATTAAGGAAATTATCACTGACAAATGGAAGATTTTAAGAGGTAATTATGGGTTAAACTCAGTAATTGCTTAACAATTATTTTTTGTCTATAAAAGAGGGACTACTTTAAAAAATCTGATGCAAAAAGACAGTACTAAGTTAAATTTGCCCCAGTTGACAAAAGCAAAGCCACTTACAGGTGTGAAGAATGCACTTTCTGCAATTATATTACTGAAGGACCTTTTGTGAATTTTGAGCAATATACATCAGATTTTGTCCATTCCTTTTCATTAAACATGCAATTCGACTGGGGTGGTTTATGTAGCTGTGTGTTCAAGGTTGATGTTTTGGATTACCTTTAAAATGTCGAAAGCACATACACGAAATGTGCACACCACCGAAACGTTTCCGCAAAACCTGTACTGCCGAATCTTCCAAAAATCGAAAAAAAATCTAAATTTCTGACCGCACCACACCTCCAAACAAGTGCTAACATGGGTCAAAAAGGGGGCGAGATTTTGAGGTTCGGAACATCAGCATTCGAGGTTTTGAGAAGATGGAGTTCGGAATTTGTGGATGCAGTTTCGATGTTCCGACCGTTAACATTTTGAAGGTAATCCAATGTTTTTACATAGAGATAATCACCAGTAAACTGTCAAAGAAAAATTAAAGAACATATTTATTCTATGCAACACAAAGAATACAATGATTTTGTTTAGACATACCAGGGACTGTGACAAATGTGATAGGTTTTATTTCTCAGTTTTGGACCATGAACCAGTTGATTATAGAGGGGGAAACTTTAAGAATAAGCTGGAAGCTAGGGGAACCAGAGGACAGATATGTCTGCAGTTTCACATACTGAATGAAACAATAAATATCAGATGTGTTTAAAAAAAGAGGATAAAGAAAGAATGTTGACATCATATTTTAATATTTATGTTTACCACTTTAAGTTTCCATCAGTGAAGACATAATGCTGTTGCTATGTGGAAGCCCAGTTTACATTGGGTGAAAGTGCTCATCAAACTATGTGAACCATTTGCCTGTATGTATTTGTTTTCAATAAAATCTCAGATGAAAAAAAAAAAAGAAACGGATTCCTGGAAATTCTTTTTAATAAAAGGACTAATAGGAAAACTGCACTTTTGCTGAGTTAAGTAGCCTCTGAAAATAGTTTCTTTTACAGCTGTAACTGTTAGTCCCCAAGTCCTATCTTAGGGCTGGGAATCTTACTGCCTCTCACAAGTGGATTCTAATTATTATCTTCTAAAACTTGATATGCAGAGAGCTTGAAGTCTTTCTACATTTTTTATTTTTCAATTCTGGTGCTTTCCTGTTTTTTTTTCTGTTAGTCTCAAATGCAATTCACTGACTGATATTTCATATGGGAGCTGATTACTGATAAGTATGCAATGGCACTTCTCACAGTTGTGAGGCAGAGAATACATGCAATACGTACAACACAACATAAACTAACTCTCTTACCAAGCATATGTTCATCCAGGTTATTACGAGATGCATTTCCAAGAAGCTCTCGTAGGAAAGCTGTCAGGTATTTGAAAACATTCTGATGGCACTGAGGTAGTCTACAGATAATCTGTGTAAGAAAAGTAAATAATTATTAGTAACTTTTTCATTAACTGCATGTATATACATACAAGAATGACCATTCTGTAACTTACTTTGTTGCTCTTCTGGCTCCATGCTGCAAGAGCAAGACCAGCTTTTGCAAGTCCTGACAATTCAACAAAAAGGCAGCAGATTCCGAATGTCACTGTCACACCTTTAACACATTTACTTTAAGGGAACTGCTTCCTGCACCTCCCGCTCTTCTGCCACTTACATATACTTATGTCAAGATGGCTCCACCATAGAGTAGGGATACACCTACCTTGGAGAGGGATGAATTCTACCTTACCAAGGTATAGCAGACTCAGACTTAGCTTGTACTCCTTCCTTTTCACATGTTCAATTTCTGCTATTCTAAGGACCACAACAACAATCCTGAGAATTTCAAAAAGGATCCACTCTTTACCCACTCTTCCAACGTACCAATGTTCTACCCTTCTCGAACACTTCTAGTTCCCAAGAAACATGTCCAGAAACCAACATGGGATAGAGCTACACCCAGCAAACAAATAATCTTTCTCTTTAATTGACAAAACAAGAAGTAAACATTGAAAAAAATCTGTGTATGGTCCAATCTGTCCAAAACTTTTAGTTATGTACTCACCATAACTTCAGATGTTTGGGATCCATCTCGCCTACATTCTGACTGATGGGTTCGGAGCCGATCCCTCGGCTCCGACTCGGCACGCTTATGCCAAAGAGCGAAGTCTCTTATTGGCTGAGCTTATTATATCCCAGGATGCACCACTACCATTCCCCCAGATCTAGTTTGTCCGCATACATGCACACATGCATACCCTGCTTATATAACATCGTCAGATGAAACAAGATAAAACAGTAGAACTCAAAACCGTTCAATCTCTTCTGATCTCCAAGGCAGGGGGAAGGAGGGTGGGTATTAGGAATGTAGGCGAGATGGATCCCAAACATCTGAAGTTATGGTGAGTACATAACTAAAAGATGTTATGTGATCCTATCTCACCTACATTCTGACTGATGGGACAGCGTCCCTAGCACCTGAATCCTGGGTGGCTCACTGGAAAACACTCCTGAGTACCGTGGAACCAAATGATGCTCGTCCTTTAGATGCCACATCCAATTTGTAGTGGGAAATGAAAGTGTGCGGATTGGACCAAGTAGCCGCAGCACAGATTTCCGATATAGCGAGCTTGGAATGAAAAGCTATAGAAGTAGCCATAGCTCTGGTAGAATGAGCTTTGATAGATGTTGTAAGTTGCTTATTCGAAGAAGAATAAGCCTGAGTTATGCAATCTCTGATCCATTTTGAGATAGTAGCTTTTGTGATGGTTTGGCCCCGTTTATTATCTGAGAAGGACACAAACAACTGGTCTGACTTACGAAGTTGCTGAGTCCTGTCTAAATAGAAGCGTAATTGCCTGTGAACATCCAATTTATGAAGAGTGTATTCTGCTTCATTGGAGAATTTTGGGAAGAAAACTGGTAGCTCTAGAGATTGTTGTAGGCAGAAACTAGAACAGATCTTTGGGACAAAGGATGGATTAGGCCTAAGTGATACTCTATCCTTGTGGAAAATCAAGTACGGTGGCTTAATAGACAGGGCTTGAAGCTCTGAAACTCTTCTTGCAGAAGTAATTGCAACTAAGAAGGCAGTTTTCCAAGACAGATATTTTAACTCGCATGTAGCAGCCGGTTCGAAAGGGGGAGATGTTAATGCGAAGCACCAAATCAAGATCCCACGGAGGTGCAGGATGAAAACTGGAGGTCTTAATAGGCTCGCACCTTTAATGAAAGTTTTGCATAGTCTGCAGCTCATCAAAGGAGGATCCATGGATTCGTGGAATTTAGAGATAGCTGCTAGTTGGACTTTAATAGTTGAGACAGAAGATCCCTGATTAAACAGGGATGTTAAGAATTTCAAGACCTCTGGGACAGGAGCAGTGATAGGGTCTAAGCCCTTGAGTTGAGCCCAGATAGCAAACCTCTTCCACTTACTAAGGTACAATTTGTTAGTGGTGGGTTTGTGGGCAGAAGATAAAATGTGAACAACTTCCGGGTCTAGTTTGTGCCTTCTGACTAAAGTCGGAAGTGGAGGAGCCAAGCTGTCAAATTCAAAGATTGAAGGGACTGATGCCGATGTCCCGACTGATGGATTAACAAGTCCGAATTAGGTCTAAAGTCCACGGATCGTCCACTGCATGCTTCTTCAGGTAGGGAAACCATACCTGACGAGGCCAGTATGGGGCAATCAGTATCATTGAAGACCCCAGTTGAGAACCTTTTGAATAACTCTGGGAAGAAGCGGAATTGGAGGAAAGGCATAAAGTAGCCCTGTTGGCCAAGGTTGTGCTAGAGCATCCATGGCTGGTACTCCCTGATGTGGGATCAAGGAGAAGAACCTTTGGCACTTGGTGTTCAGTGGAGTTGCAAATAGGTGCAGCACGTCCCCATCTCCTGAAAACCTGAGCTGCTACTGTTTGGTTTAGAGACCACTCGTGAGGAGAGAGAATTGTCCTGCTCAATTTGTCTGCCAATATATTTGACTTTCCGGGATGTGGGTCGCTACCAAGAAGCGGTTGGTAGCTACAGCCCATTCCCACACTCTCATGGCCTCTCTGCAAAGGGGTATGATCTGGTCCCTCCTTGTTTGTTCAGATACCAAACCACCGACATGTTGTCTGTGTGGATGGCGATGATGCCCTGAGGAAGAAACTTGTGTAAGGCTTGTAGGGATAGAAGTACAGCCCTCATCTCCAACACGTTGATGTGGAGAAGAGCTTCGTCTGGAAGCCAGGAGCCCTGAACTAGCCTGCCCAGACAATGCCCCCCCCCACCCTATCTGGGAGGCATCTGTCGTCAGGGTAACCACTGGAGAGGGGAGAACAAAGGGTTTTCCTTGATCCAAATTGGATGTCTGAAGCCACCAGCGAAGGTCCCTTTTGCATATTTCCGTAATCATGATGTGATGATTGAGGGGAAGATCCTGAAAGGACCATTGAGTTGACAAGAGCCACTGAAGAATCCTCATGTGTAATCTTGCCAGAGGAACTAAAAGAACCGTGGCAGACATTGAGCCTAAAACTTGAAGAACCATCCTGGCTGGGGCTTTGGATCTCGAGATCAGAGCTTGAACTTGGCCCTGTAAAGTTTGGATCCTTTCGGCAGGAAGAAAGACGCGCATCAATCTTGAGTCTATCTCGGCTCCTATAAACTTTATGCGTTGAGACGGCAGCAAGACAGACTTTGACCAATTGAATGTAATCCCCAGGGAAATACCCAGGGAGATGGTGGCTTTGAGGTTGTCCATTAGCAGATGCCTGGTGGTGGCAGTCAGGAGCCAGTCGTCGAGATAGGGAAACACTTGGAATCCAAGACTTCTCAGGTGAGCCGTCACTACTGCCAAACACTTGGTGAACACCCTGGGGGCTGTGGTGAGACCAAAGGGCAGAGCGCAAAATTGGTAATGACTGACTCCCAGGCTGAAGCGCAGGTACCTCCTGGACGCCTGATGTATCGGTATGTGATAATAGGCGTCCTTGAGGTCTATGGAGCACATCCAAACATCCTTCTCCAACAATGGGAGAATGGATTGTAACGTGACCATTCGAATTTGGATTTCGTGACGGATTGGTTCAGTCTGCTGAGATCTAATATTGGTCTCAGGTCCCTGTCTTTTGGCACTAAAAGAACCTGGAGTAATTTCCTGATCCGATCTGGTCTGTGGGGACCGGTTGGATGACTCCTTTTTCTAGCAGCTTTAAAGCTTCTGCGGCTGCCATTTCCCTTTGACTGGGTGGAGGGTCCGGGATTCTTTGGACGGTGGGGGCAGTATGTGAATGGGATGGTGTAACCTCCGGCAATGATCCGAAGCACCCATCTGTCCTGAGTGATTGACTCCCAGGCTTTTAGGTGCTTGGCAAAACAACACCCGACTGGCTCCGGAGCAGCACAGCCGGGCAATCCCTCATGACGTGTGGGAGGCTGAAGAGCCACGAAAGGACTCGCGGTCTCCAGAATTGCGGCCCTCTGCCGCCTCTGGGACGGCGTCTCCTGAAAAATTTCCCGTCCTCTGCCTCTGGAAGGGGAATCTTCCTGCTGTTGGGAGAAAAACTTGCGAGATTTGCGGAACCACATTTTCCCACCTCCTTTAGCCTTGGGGTAAGGCCGAAAGGGAGTGGAATAACGGGCACCTATGGCAGATAAAGTTTTTCCCTCTTGCTCACAGCGGGTAAGGGTGTCTTTAACCTTGGGTCCAAACAATGAGGACCCATCAAAGGGAGCGTCGGCGAAGGAAGACTTGAAGGCCTCCGCAAACTGACACAAGCGGAGCCAGGCTTGTCTCCGTAGAGCCACGCCTGTGCCTGCCGCTCTACCCGCCCGGCCGCATAGGAAATGAGCCTCATGGACGAGTTAGAAATTGACGTAAGGATAGCCAACTGAGAGCTAACCGACTGGGCTAGCTGCTCAGGTAGGTTACCCGCGAGGGAATCTGACAACTCCTTGACCAGATCCCTCTGAAGCCTGGTAAAATGTGCCAAATAATTCAGAGACCTTAAAGTAAAGGCCGCTGAAGTCAGGGTGCGCTTCCGCACCTGTCCATACTCCTAGACTCCTTATTAGGAGGATGGACAGACGTTGAAGCCTCTGCCACGTCCTGTTGTGTAGCAGATGCCACCACCATGGCATCTACAGCCACGCCTTTAGTGAGGAACTCCTTCTCGGGGAGCAGACAAGAATTTATTTGGACGAGAAGGGACTGGTTCCACGGTATCTGGATGTTCCCACGCCCGACAAACCAAATCCAGAAGCTCGTCAAAGGCGGAGACACCCAGGAGGCGGAGGGCTGAGCCCCAAAGGCCTTGAGGAGCACTGACTCATCAGCAGAGGGGTTTGGATATCCAGCCGCCTCGTTGTTTGAGGATCTCTAAGATGTCTGCAAATGAGACATCATCCGAGGACGACTTGGGACCCTCTGCATCATCCAGATCAGTGTCTGATGTAATAGACTCGGGGAGTCCACGTGCTTCCTCTTGCACGATCTCTTCCTTGGGGTTCCTCCGAAGACAACTCCGAAGAACCCTCAGGAGGAGGGAACCCCACTGGGGTAACCTCAGGCCCCGGGCTCCGCTGACTACGGACAGGGAACTGCCAAAGACCCAGTCTCCACGCCCAGGGAAGGTGCCGGTAAAGCCGGAGAGATGGCGAAGAGGACTTGGCCAAGGCACTCCTCATGGCTCTGAAAGCCGGACCCCAGAATCCTGGGAGTGTCCGGTCCCCGAGCCGTGATAGCCGACGGAAGTCCCGCAGCCAAGCACCGAGGGGAGGCTCGGAACCAGCATAGGTCCCAAACATCACCCCGGGTCCAGCCGAAGAAGTCCGCGTACCAAACTCGGACCCGAAGGCCGGGTTGGAGTAAGGGTCGGAGCCGACCCTGAGATCTCCACCGGCTCCAATAGCACCTGCTCCGACGGAGCCGGCGGTCGGAGGAGGAATGGCAATGGGGTGGACCAAGGTCATCGGCTCCGAAGCCAACTGGGTCGGAACCGAAACAAATTTTGGAAGACTGGAGACTGGAACAGTCTTTGGAGCACCCTGTCTATATCAGAATCTGACATCCTCAAGACCGAGAGGAAACAGAACGGGTTCGAGCGGCCTCTCCAATGGCCCCAAAGGGCTAGGGGACCGGCTCGAGGCGACTCGATGAGTATCGGCGCCGAGGAATACATACCAGATTCCATCGGTGCCGAGGTGGGCTTCGGCGCCGAGGAGGAAGTGTCTGAGCGGGCAACCTTTGTCGGCTCCGAGAGCAGTGGAGCCGGCGAAGGTGACCCGCCTCTCGATGCCCCAGCCATCGGCTCCGAAGCCAGAGGAGTCGATACTGGTGGCATCGAGGCAGACCGTTCCGACCTCGGCTCCAAAGTCCTTGGAGCCGAAGGAGAGGCCTGCCTATGTTTCTTAGCGGTCGGATCCGACGGACTGGTCGGAACCGACGCCCTTTTCTTTTTGGCCGGAGAAGGAGAGGATGCCAAAGCTTCTTCGAAAGAAGGTTTAATTAATCCCTTAAGAATTAATTTATTTTTCCTCTCCTGGAGGACCCTTGAGGAAAAAGCGTGACATACGCTACATGATTCCTGTAAATGTTTTGCCCCTAAGCAATACACACAGAGCGAGTGATCGTCCGTGATGGACATTTTGAAACTACATTTAACACATTTTTTAAAGCCCGAAGGCCTAGGATTCTGAGACATTATGGAGGGATTTCAGTAATCTGACTGGAAGAAAAACAATTACTGCCCCTAAGTATAGGCTTACAGTTATCACTCGCAAATGACAGGACACTTTGAAACCCTTGAACACTTCCTGTATATAAGCTACCAAAAACTTTAAAGCCTTTTACTATATATAGAAGGGTTGAATAACCGGGAAGGCCCTAGATGAAAGGGGGGCCTACCAAACACGACCCAGTCACACAACAAAATTTCACAAGAAATTCAAACCAACCACACAACAATGTAAGAATAGCTGTTAAAACAGCTTTTTTTGAAAGAAAACAGCAAAACTGACAGAAAAGTTAGTCAAAAAATAACTACTCAGCTCAGCCAGCTCGAGACCACGTCTTTGCAGGTTAGCGGCAAACGAGTTCTGGGGGAATGGTAGTGGTGCATCCTGGGATATAATAAGCTCAGCCAATAAGAGACTTCGCTCTTTGGCATAAGCGTGCCGAGTCGGAGCCGAGGGATCGGCTCCGAACCCATCAGTCAGAATGTAGGCGAGATAGGATCACATAACATCTGTTGTTAACACAAGGTAAACATTGTGTACTGCTCATTTATTGAGGGTCTAGGCCATACAAATAAAAACATACCAGAAAGTATTGGTTAAGATGAGATGGCTGATGTCATATATCATAACCTGCTATTCCTTTCCATGCCAGTGGCATAGAGGGATAAAGACCTGACTATGGCCGAGGTGACCTGGACTTGATTAGCGGCTCAGGCACTGATGGAGCAGCAGGAAGGATGGGCATTACCTTGCTAGGTGGGGAGGAGCAGTCCTGTGGATGCCCCCCTGTGACAATCACTTGTGAAGGATGGGAATGTCCATGCTTGAAAGGTGTAGTCCAAAGGTAGGGATAGAGTGGAGACATGGCTGGGCCGCCATAGAGGGGGAATGAAATGCCAACCCCCCCCCCCCCAAGAAGCCCTTAAGCTCTGCACTGGCCCCAGTCATAACAGAAGAAGTCTTGGGGGGTGTAGTCGGTGGCTGGTTGACCTGGTGATGGACATGGGCGTACTGGGTAGAGTACAGACGAACTGAGGTAGTGGGGAGAAAAAAGGAGGGTGGGGAGAATCAGCTATTCTTGGAGAGCAAATTTCTCTACACTTTCATGCACTTAATATACTAAAACCCAGGGGAAAAGGAATGCCCTCCCCATTTAAAACTTTAGTGGCACCTATCTTGCTTTAGGCAACAGTGTAATTTAGCTATGTGGCACATGGCTGGAACATGAATCCTACTTACTGACATTTAAGATGACCCGCATGGTAGGGCATACACATAAAGCCATTTTACTAAAGCATCAGATTTTTTTTCTCAACAGATCTTGGACACAGCACATATCAATCACTGTTTGCTCAGCCATCTGAAGGTCAGATGGCCAGCTGATGGAAAAATACCATAAAAAGCAAATACCTATTTTGCTGCCTTTTCAGCTGTCGCCTTACTTGAGTGATATTTCTGCTGAGTTAAAATATGTTTTTTCTTTCAGCATACTTTAAACAAATTGCTTGTAAATAATGGTCTATTAAAGCAAAAGTAACACTGCAAAGTGGCTAATACCATAATGGATTAACATGCCTCCTTACCATACCTCTCAACTTTTTAGCACAAGAAATTTGTACAAAGTCTAAAATAATGGGGCAATAAAGACCCAAAAATAGGGACAGATTTTAAATATCGCTATTATAAACTTGGAAAGTTGCTACAGTAACAGAATATGTGTTGACGTGCATGTTCTGAAGGATATGAATTCTAAAACTCAAAACTATGTAATTATTTAGTGACTTCAGTAGTCAGTGTTTTGCCAGACCACACATTTTATGAAGAACAGACCTAAAATAATGAGGTGAAAATATGGACAGTTGACAGATATGCTCCTTACATACACCATACAATTTATGATGGAAAATTGTTCACACTGTGTGTTCACTCAGTTGACTTATATAGGTACTTTTTTTTAGATATATTTAAATTGGTTTCAGTGAATCATCTGACTAGTAGAAACTGCCAACCAGCCTTTTAGAGCAAAACTGTATACAACCGAGTTCCACTATCAGTTATAAATGACAGTTATGTACTTAACAGAATGACAGATCTAGGTTGTTTCATTTTCGTCTAGCTCAACATTTGGGTTTGTCAGATCTGATCGGATCCGACCTCAGTTCCTTCTCCCAGAACTTTGGATTCGAGACTCTGACTCCTCCCTTACCCACAATTCCCTTCTAATGTTGAAATTACCTCAGACTAAGTTTGCTGACTGTTTTTAATCATAGATAATCTATCTTGATAAGAACAAAAACTGTCAAGAAATAAAATAACTCATTAAGCATGCTAAACTTGGAAAGCTGACCATAAACAGACACGATCTTTGTTGAAGGCTGTCTTAGCACTCGAAGACTGTATACGGCAATCTGGAAAGGTGAAGGAGGGAGGGATGTTGAACCAGGTGAAAATGTAACAACATGGATCTACCGCTATGGTAAGTATATAACTTTAGTAACGGATGCTGTCTATTTTTGTCTGATTCAACGTTTGGGACAGATTCCCAAGCTGCCTGAAAAGGACCTGGGTGGTATGATGGAAAGACCTTCCTAAGGATGGGAGAGCCAAAGGATACGTGAGCTCTAGAGCGTACATCCAACTTGTAATGAGATATACAGGTACGAACTGTTGATCAAGTTGCTGCTGCACGAATGTCAAGAACAGGAACTCTTTCACGAGTGCTATAGAGGCAGCAATTCCTGATTGTAGAGACAAACCCCGAGTTTTACAAACAAAGGAAATGCAGTCTGCCAGCCACTGAGAAAATATAACATTTAAAACATGGTTTCCCAATTTTGTTTTGGGAAAGGAGACAAACAGTTGATCTGATTTTCTAATATCTTTGGTACCGTATAAGTAAAAGCTAAGGTGTAAAAAGAAAAATCCGCGGTATCCCTCGAAGTCTCAGAAAACCCAGTATGCAAGTGAAGTTTCTGCTTGGTTTAAAAGCTAAAGTGTCTGACAACATCTAATATATGAAGCATGTGTTCTCCTTTGCTACAGTAATGGGAGATAAATACTGGCAGATCGATGGATTGATTCAGATTTGCATCAGATACTTTTGGAAGAAAGGTAAGGTTCATTCTCAATGAAACTCTATCTTTGTGGAAGTTGAGAAAAGGTGGCATGCATGAAAGTGTCTTTAATTACGATAGTTGTCTAGTGAAGGTAATGGAAATCAGGAAGACAGTTTTCCAGGAAAAAAAAACTTCAAGCCATCCAATGCTGAAGGCTCAAAAGGTTTCTGAGCTGATGGCGGGAGTAACAATGTGACATCCCATGGAGGAACTGGTTCTCGAATGGGAGGCCTCAGTAAAAAGATTCCTCTGATAAAAGTTTTGTAAAATAAGCAATGGAAGAATCAGTGTGGCCTATGTGAAAATTTGTGGCAGTCATTTGATCTTTGATAGTAGAAAAACTGGAACCCTGGTGAAAATGTTCTAAAAGAAATTCCAGTATTGATGGGAAAGGAACAGAAAAATGGTCCAGCCTTCTAATGATGCTCAAACAGAAAATATTTTCCATTTGCTTTTCTAAGTCTTTTTGGTTAACTGCTTTGGAGAAGTAGAAATTATGGGAACTACTGAAGAAGACAGCCTGGCATTTCTGGCTATTGTTAAAACTGGAGAAACTATGCGGTTAATTTTAAGGTCTGAAGGTCCAGTAGACGGATCCCAGATGGGTGACCCAGAAGATCTGAAATGGGATCCAGCACCTAGGGAGGGTGTAGCAAAAGAGGCCAAAAGAAGGGAAACTAAACCGGACAAGGCCAGAACAGTTCAATGAGGATTGCCTTGCTCTTGCAGCTTGTGGCTTTCTGCACAAATTTTGTCAAAAGAGGTATTCTTGGGAATGCATAGAGGAGACCCTTGATCCAAGTGTTTACTAAAGCATTCTTTGGTGAGTGTCCCTGTAGAGTGATGAGGGCAAAGTAACTGCTGCACGTGTTGTGGATGTAGGAGGCAATTTGTTGAATTGTATTGATTTGATATCCTATGAATTCTAGTTGCTCTGTAGGGGGCAGTTTCCTCTTTGCATTACTGACTGTAATTCCTAACTGATCTGCAAGGTGAAGCAGGAAAGCTTGTTGCTGTAACAATTAGAAGCCAATCATCTAGATAAGGGAAAACCTGCCATAAACTTGGTGAACACCTGGGAGGCTGCAGTGAGACTGAATAGCAGTTCTCTGAATTGGTAATGATTGACTCTCAACAAGAATGGAGAAATCTCATAGATTGCTTTTGAATCTTTATATGTTAATCTTGGAGGTCTATAAAGCACATCCAATCATCCATCCTCATGGACTGTGCCGTGACCATTCAGAACTTCATCTGTTTGACAAATTGAATGAGGTAACATGTCCAATATTGGCCTACTTTGGAACTAAAAAGACCATGGAATATTCTCTGGATTCTAACTGGTCTGGGGGACTTATTGGATAACTCTTTTTCTATCAACTTTGAAACATCTATTGCTGCAGTTTCCAACTAACTTGGTAGAGTACCTGGAATCTTTACTCTTTTTGTTAGGTGGATACAAAAAGGGAATGGTATAGCCTCTGGTGATTATCCTTAACACCCACAAATTGTAAGTAATGATTTACCAAGCTTGTGGGTGCAAGGTCGAGTGCTCCTGGCTGCCTGTAGAGTATAGCAGGTGTGTAATCGCCTCAGGGGAGCTGGCTGGGTTTCTCAGTTAAGGAACCATGAAAACCTTGATTCTGCAGCCTGCGTCTGGGGTGACATTCATTAGAATTGCATCCTCCTCTACCTCGGGGAGAGGTCCATCCCCAGGAGTGTCACGGTGAAAACCCTCTGACTTCCTGAAGCACATTTCCTTACCTCCCTTTTAATTCCTGGTAAAGGATCTTTGTGGATCAGAAAAACATATACAGCAGACAGGGTCATACTATCTTGTTCACTCCTGGTAAGTATCTATTTTGCCTTGGGTCCAAACAGTGCAGAACCTTCAAAAGGGGCAATGATGTAGGATGCTTTAAAGCTTTCCAAGAAGTCACAAAACAGCATGCAAGTATGGAGATGCATGGTAATGCCTGTACCAGCTGCTCTTGCTATACCTTCTGCTGCATTTGAAAGCAGGCAGATGGCAGCATTAGATGCAGATTGTAGAGCAGACATTTGTGTGTCCACTATCTTTTGGACATCTGAGGGTAAGTTACCCAAGAGAGACTTGGACATAGGTTCATAGGTTCATACTAGGCTATCTGCCCTAGGGCATTTATAAGCCTAGCCAGAGTGTGTTTGGCTTTCGCCACCCATTTTAAATTTATTTTGCTATGCCCTTTTTCGAGGTTAGTATACTGTGCCTCTGTCTAACAGTGACATAGAAGTGGTACCCGGGGTAAACCTACAATCTCCCATCCACTCATCAAGATTCCTCTTGAAGAGAGTCAATGAGGGACTCTGCCTAACCTGGACTGGGATTTTATTCCAGAGTGAAGGGGGCCTCTGGGTTATGAATCTGTCCCTCCAGCATGTCCTATTTATTTCAGTGCTGAAGTTCAAGTCTCTCGAGCACGTAGCTCAATGGGATTTGGATTTTCTGAGGTGCAGCATGTCCATTAATTCCGGGTTGGACATGGCTTTATACGTCAGGCACAGATCGCCTCTGAGCAGGCGGTATGCCACTGAGTAGAGCTGGAGTTTTTTTAACCGGGCAGCATATGGCATCTGTTTGAGCCCTTTGATCCTCTTGGTGAGGTACTTTTGGGGTCTTTCCAGTTGCTGCAGGTGTCTGGTAAGGTACATCCCAAAAGGGCATTGTACTCAATTATGGGCCTGATGAGGGATGAGTAAAGAGGCACGATGACCTCTCCTGATCTAGATGTGAATCCCTTCATGATTAGGTGGGCTATATAAAATGTTTTTCTAACCACTTTGGCCACGTGGTTGTCAAATGAGAGATTGCTATCAACTTGGGTCCCCAGGTCCCTAATTACTTCTTCTGTACTTAATGGATTACCACCTATGTGGTAATTTGTGGCACTTTGTTTTGCCAAAGGGATGACTATACACTTTTTGGCGTTTAGCTTGAGGCCATGGCTCTGGCACCAGTTGTCTGTTTCTATGAGGCCCTTTTGTAGGATGCTTGTGTCGGCTGGAGAGTCAATTATGGCACCTAGTTTGCAGTCATCTGCGAACTTGGTCAGCCACAGTCCTTCCATGTTGGCCTGTACCGCCGAGAAATATATACCGCACAAGAGAGGCCCCAGGACTGAGCCTTGTGGGATGCCACTTGTAACTGGTTTGGAGTCTGACATGGCTCCAGCAATTCTAACCATGTGGGTTCTGTCCTTGAGCCAGTTTGCAACCCATCTAGTGACATAGGGGTTTATATTTAAGCTGGTGAGCTTATCTATAATGCCCGAGTGGGGTATTGTATCGAAGGCTTTTGCGAGGTCCAGGTAGGCTGTGTGGACCACCTTCCCCTCGTCAATGGCCTTGGTAACTGTTTCAAAGAAATCGACCAGGTTTAAGAGGCAGGATCTGCCCTTAACAAAGCCAAACTGGGTAGGATCCAGTGTCTGTAGGTCCCAAATATCTTTATTTATGAGGTCCATGATGATCCTTTCCATAGCTTTGCAGACCAAGCTAGTCAGGCTTATGGGGCGATAGTTTCCAGGATCTGTTGAGGCACCACCTTTGTGGAGAGGGACCACTGTTGCTGTACGCCACTCTTTGGGTACATATCCTGTAGTAAGGCTAAGATTGAACAGTAGTTTTATGTTTGGGTTTAGCTCTTCTTGGAGTTCATGTAGGACGAGCCGGGACACCATCTGGTCCCATTGATGCTGTGTTTTTTGCTTTGGAGAGGGCGGCTCTTACCTGAGCATCTGAGATGTCAGGGGGGGCAGCACTCTGTTGGGATAGATATTTGCCCTTTTGGTGGGGAGGGGGGGGGAGAAGTTTGCACTGAACCTGTCAGCTAGGATGTTGGCAATGTCTGTGGGCTTGGTGTATTTTTTGTCATTTTGGACTAATTCTGAGCATATCTGGGAATTCCCACCCAGGTTCCTAACACAACTAAAGAAAGTCTTGTGATTATCCTTAGTGTCCTGTGCAATTTTTCTCTCGAAGCTGGCCTTAGACGATTTTATGAGTGCCTGTAGTTTTTTGCTAATACTGATCAGAGATGCCTTCCCTTTTTGGGATTTTGCTCTATCATGTAGTAGCTTCCTCCTTCTATTGTATAGTTTGTTTATGGCTGGGGTCCACCAGACAGGATGTCTACCTTTGATCAAGTCCATTTGGAAACAAGTCAAGTGAACAAAGTAATTCAGCACCCTGTGTGCAAGGGTTGCTGAAGCATAAGTCCATTTTTAACTAGTTTGTCCAAGGTCCTCGACTCTTTGGGGAATGAACAGAAGAACTCTTCTCAGACAGTTCTTTCTTTGTGGCTGCTGCTACCACCATGGCATCTACTTGAGGTCCTTTAGACCAGTGTTTTCTATTTTTTGGGGTTGCTAAGATTCTATGTTTTTAGGAACTGGCTCTGTAACATCAGGGTCCTTCCATGCCCTCTGTTCAGTAAGAGCTATACATGCATCAGGAAGTGGTACCCACCATACCTCTCAACTGTCCAGATTTTTGCCTAATATATTTGGTCTGTTCCACTTGTGGTTTTCTGGCAAATAATGGAGGACTGAAGTTACTAAATAACGACATACATTTGAGTTTCAGACTTGGTATACATCAGAAAATGCAGGCTAATACTAAAATACATTATTCTATCAAATTTTTAAATTTTATAAGAGCAATATTTAGAATTTGTCCCTGATTTTAGCTTTTGCTCTCCCATTATTTCTGGCTTTGCCCTGATTTCTTGTGCTTAGAGGTTGAGAGGTATGTGAACCACCCTGGATGCTGATGAGCCAGACCCAAAGGCTTCAAAGAACAAAGACTCATCCAGAGGAGTTTCAGTGGACCATCCCCCTTCTGCTGCATCAATTCTAGGACATCCCCAAATCTGACAACTTCCAGAGGGGATATAGGGGGTCCTTCTCCCTCATCCAAATCCGCATCCTCACTGACAGCCTCAGGAGAGGAGTATATATTTACTTCCTACCCTTTGAAGTAAAGCTGCTAATGTTAGCGGTATTCTGCCTCACTTCTAATAGCACTGTTGTAGTGTTGAAGTGTTTTTTATGCTTCTGATAAGAAAATAATATACCCTAGATCTACTCACCAAACACTGACAAAATTCATATGAAACTCTTCTTATCTTTTGGTTTCTCCTTTGTCCTTGATCTGTATGCCAGGCAGTATAAGATGACCTTAAAGCAACTGTAACATGTTGTGTGGCCTACAGACACTGCAAGGTTTGATTTGCTGGTCTCCTAAGCAGAAGGTATACGTATCATTTAGTATGAAAGCAGAAGTACAGAATACATGTGCCGTATTTGTCAAAATGAAGTATTTTCTTCAGAAACAGCTGAAGAATAAATACATGGCACAGATTACACCACCGAGGTCTACATGTTAATAAAACAGATGTGGTAAAAAAACATGAAGTAGGGAATGCATCGGAGTATGGGTGCACAGACAATGACAACGAAGACAATAATGATTAAGGTACAGGGGATGGGCAGCAACCAATCAATCAAATGAATTAATTAAACAAACAAACAAATAAATAAATAAAATTTCCAGAGTGCTGCTACATGGCGACAGCAGGATTCTAAGTAATTATGACTGCTGAGTAAGAAAGCATTAAAGAAAACCATTACCATTCGACATCTGTGCTACAGTACACCTGTAATATGTATAAAAGTAGTCTATAAAAAAAAAATTGGGAAATGTTTAAGACATTTCAGTCTTTAAATAACATTACCCTCTATATATCACTCTGCAAGGCATAACTATTTGAAATCCTACTATCACCATGCAGCAGCATTCTGGAAATATTATTTAATTAAGTAATTAATTAATTTGATTGCATTATTAACTGGAGATTCCATAATGGCTGCCACCCCCTGTACCTTTATCATGATCGTCTCCTTTGTCATGGTCTGTGCACCCATACTCAGATGCGGTCACTATTTCCTTTGTTGTCTGGTAGGTTTAATGTTACTAAAAATTGCTCTAGGCTTTCTTTTTATCATTCCTGTAGGACTAGTTTTGTAATACTGTATCACTGTATGAAACTGCCTATGGATGTAATCAAATGAATAGTGCTGACAACCATGAGATAGCCAAAAGGATGACAATACATGCTTGGCTAAATCCACCACTCACTGAATGGGACTGCTGGGACTGTGTTCAGGACACTGTCTTTGTGACAGTAAATTGTGGGGAGAGACGGATAGAGGGAGGGATCAAAGTCCCCATTGGGAATTGCATGGCGTACTCCTCCACAAAACATTTCAACATTTATCGAGAGCTATGTTGAACACTTTTGAACAGTAAGACCTTTAAAAGAAAGATTTTACACTCTACTGTACTGTAGAACACATCACTGAATGCACAGTAAAACATACCTGCTGTGCAGCCTGCAAGTTTGTGCAGCAGTCTAAACATTCTTGGTAGAAGCTGTAACAGACCACAGGTTCAGGAAGAGCCTCCAGGAACAGAAGCAGTGCCTCAGCTACTGAATGGGTGCTGCCAGCTGGAAAAAGACACATTAAGGAAAATGACGTACAACTGTACTACCTACGGCTGTGTCACCAACAGATTAAACATTTGGTTTGTTTCATTAGTAGAACACTTTGTTTCAGTTGAGATCTAAAACAATACAGGTTAAAACATCTGGACAATGAAAAAATATTGCTAGTGCTTACACAAACTTTGACCACAGCATTTTCCACTGGCTGATGACATGCTAGATGTGAAAATAAAATGATGCTGGTAATCCATTTGGCAAGAGTTTGCTTACAAACTGCCACCTCATCTTAGTTTAGGTCAATGATGGCAAATAACCGTTTGTCTTCCTAAACTCATTTACTGGCTTTAGGTGAAACCTGAGCTGGCAATGCACCATACAGAAAGTGAAGGTCCCTTTCCTCTGATTTTTGCACAACTGAAGAGAACAGGGAGATGGCATGACTAGTTCAGAAACAAACTTCTCAAGACACAATATGTTTTTTTTTATACATGAGGAAATTCAACTCTGAGATGCCAGGAATAAAGGTGGTGCTCAACAAGAAAAGCATCTTCCAAGAAGCAAACTTCAGTGGTGCCAGATCTGCTACATACCACCTCATTAGTCTTGAAGCTCAAATCCCACAGAGAGACACGGCTGTTCAAATGTGAGTGGAGATGCAGACCCCTTTAGAATGTTTGGTAAGGAGGTGCTGGACCACAGTGTTGGCTTCAAAAGGTCATGATGAGCGAGACAGATGACACATGTGCCTTGTCTGTAGACTGAAATAAATCACAATGAAAGCACAGAGATGCCTAATGGATACGGCAATGACATGCTAAGCCAGAGATTGTGGGTTCGAGTCCCATCTGGGGTGATATCATCTTGATAGAAGAAAATTCAGAATCACTTGGTGATGGTCAACAATGGTATTATTAGGTACAAAGCCATGCAAATGGAGAATTTTTTCCACTAATAAAGAATATTTGTTAGATGTTACATTTTTGGGCAGACTTTTTTACTAATGATACTCTTGTGAGAAGGTCTGGTAGGATAAGAGGGAATACAGCACAGCTGGCTATCACCTCAACCACAGTGGACCCTGATGGCTAAGGAAGAGACAGTTCTCCACATCACCATGGACCTAACAGATTACAACCATACCTTTTTTGGAAACCAGTGCTTGATGAGGATTTTATTTTTCTTTGGGTTGTGAATACCAGAATGATGTAGGGAATCAAAGTTCTTTCAGTCTCCCTTGCTACAGAATGGAGAACTCTTCCCCATCAAAATATCTTGCCCTACTAATCTGAAAAAAAAAACAGGGTAAGAACCACATTAACCCATCTCTCAGAAAGGTCAGTTCTAGACTGGCCCCCCCTAGGGTTACCACCTGTCCCACTTTGTGAGGGACAGTCCCTCTTTGGGCAGTTGTGCCCTGCAAAAAAAATTGTAAAAATGGCAAATGTCCTGAGATTTTAAGACAAAATTATTTCCTATATTTTATGTAACAGGTGCATAAAACTGTTACTCTGTATCTGAGACACATAAATGTTATACAAAACAGAATAAGCAACTAAAATGCTACAAGAATAAGTTTTTATTTAGGCAAAAAAGTGAAGTTTTGTCCTTTGTACTGGCCATGGGTATGTTTTGGCCTGCAAAATCTGACGTTTGTACCAAAAATGTCCCACTTTGGGCATTTGAAAAGGTGGCAACCCTAGTCCCCCCTTCTGGAAGATTCCAACTAGGTATGGCTCCTGCACTTGGCAATTTATGTAGAGTACTGGAGGAGTTGTTCAAGTAGTTCATGAGCACATGTTGAATTCTGCTGGGATGTAACCTGCAGCGAGACTGATGCACCTGTCTATCACTCAGTATCTCGCACACACTGCCACTAAGTACAGTTGATATGATTTATCATAGTAAGTTACTAGCCTAATGACCCTAGGGCCCTTAAAAGCCTAGCCAAGTTCTACCCTTATTTCCATGATCACTGCCTAGTGCCCCTGTCCAAGAGGACACAGGTGGAACCCCAGGGTGAATTTATGGTTACCCATCCAGTCATCCAGATTGTGTTGGAAGAATGCCAATGGGGTGCTGTGTTTGACATGAAGTGGGAGTCTCTTCCAAAGGTGTGGTAACTCTGGGAGACAAATCTGGCCCTCAAGCAGGTTCTATTACTGTCACATACCAGGTTAAGGTCTTTAGAGTGAGTAATCGTTGTACTATTTGACTTCCGGAGATGCAGCATTTCTAATAAATCAGGGCCAGAGACTGTCTTGTATGCAAGGCAGAGATCGCGCCTCTGAGTAGTCTGTATGAAACAGAATAAAGTGACAGTGATTTCAGTTGATACACATTGGACAGATGCTGAAAACCTAGAATTTTCCTTGTGAGGAACCTTTGTGGTCTCTACAATTGTTGTAGGTGCTTGTAATGGTACACACCAAAAGGGGCGTAGTACACAGTTATTGGTCTGATGAGGGAAGAGTACAGGGAGGTTATAACATCTTTTTTTCTGGAGGCAATACCCTTACTTATGAGATAGGCAATATAGAATGCCTTTCTTACCACTGTGGAGACATGGTGAACAAAGGTAAGGGTGCTGCCAACGTGAGTGCCCACGTCTCTCACCACTGACTGCGTACTTAAGGTGTTGCTATTGATGTGGTAGTTAGCAGGAATATTGCCCTTACCGAAATGGATAACACATTTTTTGCAATGAGTTTAAGACCATGATTTTGGCACCAATCATTTGTTTGTGTAAGGTCGTCTTGTAGGATGTTGACATCATTTGGAGATTCTATAACCTCTCCCAGTTTGCAGTCATCAGCAAACTTTCAGCCACAGACCTTTAGTTTTTGCTTGTACTTCAGAGAAATAGATTCCAAACAGTACAGGTCCCAGGACTGATCCCTGTGGAACACCACTGGTTACATGTCTGCTGTTATAGGTGGATTCTCTTATCTTGACTATATGGGTTCTATCAGTGAGCCAGTTAGTGACCCATCTAATGATATAAGGGTTGACACCTAGCCGGGTGAGTTTGTCAATGATGCCTGAGAGGGGGACAGTGTCAAATGCTTTAGCTAAGTCTTGATTGGCCTGTATGCACAGATTTCCCCTCGTCCTGGGCCTTGGTGACTGTCTCAAAGTTGTCCACCAGGTTTAAGAGGCATGATCTCCCTTTGACAAATGCAAACTGAGTAGAGTCAAGTGTTTGGGGATTATCTATACCTTTGTTGATAAAGTCTATGATGATTCACTCCATGACCTTGCAGATAAGGCTAGTCAAGCTAATAGGTTTATAGTTCCTGGGGTCAGTGGAAGCACCACCCTTCTGCAAGGGAATAATAGTGGCCATTTTCCATTCAGCTGGGATGAAGCCAGTACTTAAGACTATGATTGAAAAGAGTACTTAATGGTGTTGCTAATTCTTGTTGGAGTCCATGTAGGACACAGCCTGGGATGATATCAGGTCCCATAGATACTGTGTCCCTGGCCTTACAGGGGGCGTAAATTACCTGCTCTTTAGACATACAAGGTAGGGGACAGGTGGCAGGGATGTCATGGGGCACGTGTGGGGGAGATAGGGGAGTGAAGTTTTCACAGAATGGCCAACAGGTTAGCTATGTCCACAGGCTCAATATAAGTGGTATCATTAACTACCAGTTCGGCACAAATCTGGGCCTTCCGTTTTAGGTTACAAATGCAACTACAGAATGCCTTATGGTTGTCTTTAGTTGAGGAAGCTAATTTGGATTCATAGTTTGCTTTGGAGGACTTCACAAGAAATATTTTCGTTTGTATGTCTTCTTGCTTGTTAAGGTACCATATGGAAAAATGGTCAATGGATTAAGCTAGGAATTAGTCAGAAAGCAGCTTTATGTCCAAGGCCTACAGGGCCAGGAGAACTCTCACAACTTAATAAGCTGATGTGGAGGCACCACTCAGAAAAAAGACATCTTCTAGTGAACCGCACTGGAACTATAGTGAACTCCCAGCCTGCCAACAAAGTATCTGACATCAACATGTGAGACACATTAAGCTAGAAGATTGGAACGTCCACTTAGAGACTGGTGTAGACTGTTTATAACTCCTGGGAGGGTGTCTGACACCAGACGAATATTCACTATCATGTGATGGCTCTGCAATGAATGCAACACTCTCATTGTCTGGCATGCAAAATGGCTCCATGAAGACTATGGTGGACATTAACCCAGAAGGCACAGGAGGGTTGGAGTCTTGACCCTCTATTTTACTCTAACCAAGGCTACCAAATGCATGACCTCCTAGGTCCTCTCCATGGGCAGGAATGACCAACACCGCAGTATGTGCAGCTTTATTCCACTGAGTGCTGCCCTCTGAGATGTGATCAGATTGGCTAACTCACAGTTTATGGACAGTCACAAGAAGTCCACTGATGGAGCCACCAGGACCCACTGGATCAGACAAAGAAAAACATGGATTATTTTTTTCTATAAGAATACTTCAGCTACCACACTTGACACCTTAGTAAATATTCTGAGTATGCAGGAAAATCCAGAGGCAGTATTTTGTATTCAAAGTTAGTGATGTGCCCGAGTGCCCTCTTTATGCTCTGTGGCACCATCCTACTTCCATTCCTGACTGCAGAGGCACATTACTTCCTGGATGGCATCATCTGGAACATGATACAAAGGATGTGCTTGTTGAAGTTGCTAAGGTCCAGGATGAAATGGATACTGCCCATCTTCACTATATGACAGGATGAGAGCAATACCCATGGCCTGATTCTAAAGGATAGATGATCTTTACAGTTCCGCCAAGAAGCAGAATTTCGGCTTGTCCCAATACTGCTGTTGAGACATCTTGGGCCTTTCTAGGTGTAAAACTAACAGCTCTAAAATAGTTTTAACTAGAGAGTTACCTCGCCACCACCAGCCCAGACAATAGTCAGGTTTGCAACTACCAGGATGACTGAGATGTCCTCTTCTGCAACACAGCCAACGTCTGAGGGTTAAAGGCTGTGTGATGATGAAGTGCCACTACTGGTCCTAAAGAAGGTTCTGTTTATCAGGCCAAAATGACAAGGAAGAGGTGGGATGGAGGAATGGCTTAAATCAGATCATCTACTAGGTGTAAAGACAAATGACTCAATAAAAGTTTCCCCTTGAAAGGGGCATCCAAGAAGTGCTGCCCCAGCTTCTCCATAAGAGAGGACTGTCTCAGCCAGGCCATCCAGCACATACATATACTTGATTCTGCAGCCCTACCCATGGCATCAGTGCAGTCAAAACTGCAGAGAACCACGTGGAAGCCCACCCTGGTGGGAGTTAGGGTCTGAGACTTGACCATTTCCTTCTTGAACCCAGAGTACTCTGACTGGGAAATAAAAAAAAAAAAAGCTTAGTCCATTGGAGAAAACTGCATCCTGGACAATGAGATGAAAAGCTGAGTGTCTTAAGCATGATTGTGGCACAGGAGAAAATTATTATATCAGCCTGACTCAAGACTTTGAATCCCTTATCTGGCAGTGAGGTGGTGAAATGCTATGGTCTCTAGGCTTTGCTATGGATCAGTGGAATTATAAAGAAACCTACCGTCTGTGATCCACAGGGCAAGTGGAGTGTATCTGCTTTCTTGGGTGCTACAGTAAGAGCATGCTGGTGCTTCCAGGCTGCATAATGGGCATCCATACTGACCATCTCCATAACCGTGTATTTATGTATTTACTTTCACATTTGTTGACCGGGTTAGTCCAACTGGGCAGGAGGCCCTTTTTCAGTGGAGGCCAGAGGAGAAAGGCTCCAAATTAAGCAAAATGTCAATAAACATTCTATACAAAGTTGATACACTTCAGTTGGTTATGAGCAAGTACAGTTACAATGTTAGACAGACACTATCATATATAGTAAAATAATTTAGGTGAAAAAATACTATATACAAATATTAAGCAATAACGTTCTACAGTGTAATAGAATACAAAGGAAATAAACTTAGCCTAGGAAAATGGGAGACCAGTAATAGTTTAGTATAAAAGAAGAGATGGAGGAAGTTGGTAGATAATTAGTAGGAGGTTTAAGTTAGGTCATAGCATAAACATAACCATGAGTTAAGCAAGTGGGCTTTTAGCTCTTTTTTGAAGAAATTAGTGCTGGTAATAGAATGCAAGCATAGAGGTAATTTGTTCCAAGTGTTGGCTAAGGAGTGGCTGAATAGGAGTTTGCCAATGTTTTTCTTTGGCAAGTACACCACTAGAAGGTGCTGCTGTGACCATGATGATACACGTTTCTCCTCCTTATCCAGACAATCATTTGCACATTTCTAGGTGAGACATGAGAGACATAGGTCAGTCCATGACAGGCTTTATGAACCTCAAGGTTTTTCTGGTCATTTGGGAGGAGTGAGCTGAAGGGTAGGTACGTGTTATTGCTCTCATTTTTTTTTTTGAGAATGATAATATCCATGTCCTTGGCCTCTTCAAAGGAAGCCTGAGGGTGAGGGACTCTTCCATCCTTCTTACCAGCTCCATCTCATGCACAACTGACGCATCTTAAGTCAAGCTTAAGAAGGATCTGCAGCAAGTGATGACCGACTGAGATCAGCACAGAGGGGTGCTCCTGCACGAGGCAGCAAGGTGATATGGAAGAACTGCATCAGGCTAGGTGCAGGCATTAGGCCATGTTCCTTAATGTCACCCTGCATCCCTATGGACAGGTACCACTAAACAGCTGCCTGAACTTGAAGGCCTGAACCACAAATCTTAGCGTAGAAAGACTCCGTTAACTTCTTACGATCAGGCTTTTGAACTCTAGCGGCCTTGGGAGAGATCAAGGGAGAAGAGTTTTCAGCCCTGTGTATCACTAACCTGAGACTGTATGACTCAAGAGGTCACTCAGCAAGATTAGGATAGTCACAAGTACGGTCTTGTTGAACATTCATTGGATGTGAGGTACCTACACATCACAGGAGAAGTCAGGAAAGCATCTCCTCTGAAACCCTTCTAATCCACTTAAACAAAAGATATTTAGGAGCTTGAGCCTTCATTAGTCAAGGATGAGCTCACCATATGTTGGTAATGGAAAGGCCACTGAAGAACTCACCAAAAGAGAAAAATGCCTACCAGCCACACCACTTATTCAGCTTTCTAAAAGGCTCCAAGAGAATTCTGGGGTAGTGCAATGGTCTGTGCACTAATATCTCCAAAATGAACTTTTAACCATTACCATCCTCTTAGCATTTTCCCCTATGAAATCTGTTGTTAGAAGATAGTGAATTGCTGGTTTGTATGGCGGTTTTTCATGTCACACTCCTTTACCAGGCAGTAGAGACAACTGCGGTGCAGATCATATCTTGCAATCTACTGGCCACAAGGATATTCACAAGGTTCAGTTTTAAACAGCAAACAGAAGAAATTTTCACTGATGAAGATCAGAAACATGTGGACAGTATAAACATCATGGACTCTTACTTGGAGCACTCTACCAGGATGGCACATGGCACAGTGCCATGCACTGGTCTATGAACTGCATGCTACTGAATGCAGAAGCTTTTGAGAAAGAAATTTCATAAATTATTAAAATGGAGAACTGTACGTGACAGCTCATATAACTGACTTTCTGGATGTGAAAATAATGAGGGATGACGCAGGGAAATTTGATACAATGATTCATAGAAAGGATTGCTACGGGAGTAGCTATCTCCACAGGCAGCGTATGCATCCAAGCTACATTTTTAAGAATATTATCAAAGGCCAGGATTTGAGAACATCTAGAATAGTAACAGATAAGTTCAAGGAGGAATTGGATAGTCTTAAAGGAAAATTTATTGACAGGGGTTATATGGGGAAGGAAGTTGCAGACATTTTATCTCAAGTACCAAACAATAGAAGGGAAAGAGGGAAATCTTACTTTTCTGAAGTTACTGCTGAGACTAAAGCTGGAAACAATGCAAAGAAATACATGCTTATGGCCACTACATATTCTAGTAATGTAAAGCTGTTAGAAGATACTTTTATGAAACACTGGGATATACTCTGTACTGATGAAGAGGTGAAAAATATTGTAGGAGGTAAACCCAGTTATACTTTTAAAAATAAAAAATCCCTCAAGAAACTTTTATGTGGTCCTAAAGATATACATGCTCACGAATTTGACAATAGTCCTATGGGCACCTTCCCTTGCAAGAGATGTAACTACTGCAGATTTAATGATAGTAGCAGTAGGTTTATTCATCCTGATACAGGAAAAGTATGGGAATTTAAAGTGAGGGCAGAATGCAATAGTATGAATCTTGCTTATTTGGCTTACTGCACCACAATGCTTTTCCTTTTATAAAGGAAAGACAAACCGTATGCTTAAAGAGCGCAAAAGGGAGCACTTATATGATATATCTAGGGGTGCTGATTCAAATGCCCTGGCTAAACATGCAATTTAATATGGTTGTATTCACACATTCAAATTTATGGCAACAGAAAAGGTTTACAGTAATGAAAGAGGGGGAGATATTAGAAACAAAACCGAAACAATGGAATTAAACTGGATCATTAGGATGAAGGCTGCAATGGGTAGAGGGATTAATGATAAAGTATCTATAAAACCTGTTCTACAAGCGCGGGAACTGCATAGATGAAGTTTTAAAAAATCCATAAAAATCTTACAGAAGCTTTTATATGGTTTATGTAATATATTTAAACAAAAATGGAGATGAAAAGCGAATAAATATCACTTGGAACTAAAATAAATTAGCTTAGAAATGGATGTGAATGGGATGTGTGTTCACGTTCACTTTTTTTAGTTAATGTCTACTATTTTATAGTTTTTTATAAGCATTAATATATTTATCATGAATTTTAAAATTCCTATTAAATATGCATTATACTGAGAAGGTTTTAGTATAAAGTCGATGAGTTTCACTATGTCAATGTTGTTATAGTTCGGTGAATTTATGTGCATTAATCATGTAATTAAGTGGTTTCATTTTATTGGTTGGACAATTATTCTTCTAATCAAGTATGTTATATAACTGATTGCTTTTACTGTTAACTTATTATTCTGATGAAGAAGTTGGTCGAAAACGTATTGATTTGTTTGCGTTATTAAATAGTTCCTCTTGGACCTGGGTGTTCTCATTTGTGTATTTTCGAGCACTGCTGGCCCTTTATTGGAGTTTCTAAGCAAATTTTTTTGGGTTCCAAGTTATGTAATATATTTATATATATTTTTTTCATATATAATTTTTATATAAGTTTTTATATGTCTTTAAATAAGTAGTTGTTGCATTTACATATGTAATAGTATGTGTGCTTCCATTGGTTGTTGTTGGTTTAAAAGCTTGTGATTTTATTACTGGAGTGTCTAATGAAGCAGCTATATGTGCTGTGAAACTGCTTACCATTAAACTTAGTCTTTATTATCAATTCACTGCTTGCCGTGGTTTGGTTCATCCATTTTATTTGCTGTTTTTGAACTTTTAACCATTACCGTCCTCCTAGCAGTTTTCCCCTATGAAAACTGTTAGGAGATAGTGAACTGCTGGTTTGTATGGTGGTTTTTCATGTCACACTCCTTTACCAGGCAGTAGAGACAACTGCGGTGCAGATCATATCTTGCAATCTATTGGCCACAAGGATATTTACAAGGTTCAGTTCTAAACAGCAAACAGAAGAACTTTTCACTGATGACATAATCAAGATCAAAAACGTGTGCACAGTGGAAACATCATGGACTCCATCACTAGGAGCACTCTACTAGGGTGGCACATGGCACAGTGCCATGTACTGGTCTATGAACTGCATGCTACTGAATGCAGAAGCTTTTGAGAAAAAAATGTCAAATTATTGAAATGGAGAACAGTACGTGACAACTTGACAGAGGATTCAAGCGTCTCCATTACCTGATGTGCTTTCTACTTCTTAGAGAGCTTTCATCCAACTGAAGCACAGGTGGGAAGACCACTTGGCCTACCTATCACTTGCTATTATTGTTAAGTTCTAATCTTCAGACTCTCTCCCAAAGGGTAAGGAGGTGAACTGGAAATATTCTGGCCTGTCAAAGTGGCGGAATTTTCTGTGCTCCCTGAAAATGGGACAAGCAGTCATAATTTATGCCTAGTGTGACCACTGGGCCCGGAATGCGAAAGGGTAGCAGAGACTGGTAGGGTATGTATCTTGAATTTCGTTATCACCAGATACTTGTTTAACCTTATATGGGCCTCTACTCTCTCTCTTTTTTCATATGATCACAGTTGTGTACTAGGTTAACAACTACTGGGGCATTTTTAAGCATAGCCATGCATCCCAAATGTCAGACAGGTTCTGGTACCTTTGATGAGTGATGAAACATTTACAAACAGGGCCTGGGAGATGAAACAGGCTGTCTGTGTCCATTGCAGACATTAGTGCTAAACCTGGGATGAATTTCCTGCTCCCCATCCATTTTTCCAAGTTGCACTTGAACTGGGTTAGGGAGGAACTCTGCCTCACATAGATGGAGGAGCCTGTTCCACAGAAGGGGTAGTTGCAGTAATACATAACTGTCTCTGCAGCAGTTCCTATTTATATCACAGGCAAGTTTTAAATCTTTAGTACATATAAATATGGTGCTGTTGGTTTTGCAAATGCCTTGTATGCCAGGCACAGATCTCCCTTAATGGCCTGTAGGGGATAGAATACATGGACAGGACTTTAATGCAGACTGCATAAAACATATTATTTACCTCCTACTTTTTTATTTTTAGTGAGGAACCCCTGTGGATGTGCCATTTAATGGATATGCCTGGTTAAGTACATACCAAAGGGGGTACTGTGTTTAATGTCGGGTCTGATGAGCACCAAATACAGTGGAACAATGACCTGTTTAGACATACTTGCCACACTTTCCTTTATAAGTTATACGACACAGAATGATTTCCTCACTACTGCAGGCACATGACAGTTGAATGCTACATTACTTTCTACTTATGCTCCCTACTCCCCGACGACTGGGTCAAGTCTTAGGGGTATGTTGTCAATATGGTAGTTACCAGGGGTGACAGACTTCCTGAAGCATACCATTATGCATTGCTTGGCATTTAGCTTTAGCCCGTGGCTCTGACACCAGTTGTTTGTGTCAGCCCTTCTTTGAGAACATTAGAGTCAGTGGGGGATTCTATGAATGCCCCAATTTGCAATCGCCTGCAAATATGGTCAGCTAGAGGCCCTTGACATTGGCCTTGACTTCAGAAAAGTAGATGCCAAAAAGGAGCAGCCCCAGAACTCTGCTGGTGACTGGCCTCTTTGTAGAGGTGGACTTCCTCAATTCTAACTTCCTGGGTCGTATCTGTGAGCAAGCTCATTATCCAAAGGGTGACGTAAGGATTTATATCTAACCTCTTGAGTTTGTCAACAATGCCTGAGTGGGGTATTGTGTCAAATGCCTCGGGCATCCCAAGGTAGGCAGTGTGAATCATTTTGCCTTGTCATTTAGAAGCAAAAAACATCCCAAATAAAATCCTTGTCCTTTTTCTGTTAGCTAGACTCTTTTGCTACCAAGGTGAGACTATAGTTTAAGATGGGTTCTGTCTAAGCTGTTTGTCTGGTGGAACAGGAAGTAATCTCATAAAGGGAAGAATGGCTCTGAACTCAGTTTTGTATACTTTGTTTGTGAGCTCCCCCACCCAACAGTTTATGGTCAGAGTTAACAACTGGGATTTGAAAAAAAACAGTCCTTCTCCTAGTCAGTGGTGGCAGGAAGAAGGCAGTGAGAGGGAGGACAGTATAGATGGAACAGGAAGGGACCACCTTGGTATTTGTTAGATACATTTTTGGACAGAAGGGGGTGCCAGTGCTCCTGCCCAACCTGCTCTTTTCAGCCTCTGCCAATTCTCCAGTGACCTTTTCAAAACAACTTTTGTTTGAATTGTTTAAGTTGTGAGACTGCTTGCAATAAAAATGCCACTTTTTGGAGGGAACATTCATAACTATACTCTTCAGACTGGAGAAAGTGCTTTTTCAAAGACAGTAGTTTTACCCATTTGCTCTACTTTTTCTCTGACTCTGAAGTATGTGAGTTTGGCAATTGTTGTTGCATCTTTCAGCTTTTCCCGGTAAGGGGTCACCACAGCGGAACTCCGGTCCGCTAATGAATGGCAGTTGATTTTTCCGTGCAGAGTTGCCAGCCCTGACGCACAACCTTCAACGAAGGTACGCCCATTCACGCATGTCTCCACGCAGAAGACGCTCTAGCTGAGAATTGAACCGGACAGCGTCTTACTGTGAGACGACAACGCTACCGTAGCACCACCACCGCAGTATTATTCCTAGAGTAACTCTTGTGGCAAAAAAAAGTAAATAAATAAACAAAACAAACTACAGAGGAATTGGGTGAATCCTTACAGCACATGTCCTTCTGCTCTTCACAGCATGGGACTCAGTGGTTGTGTAAGCAGATATCCAAAAGCTCTGAAAGTCAGGCCAGATGATCACTGTACACCTATGGTGTAACTCCCACATTATCAATGTACACCTATGGTGTAACTCCCACATTACAAACACTATAGCAATAATGCTTACAATGAACAGCCTAAATTACTCTACCCTACGAAAGGATATACCACAAAAGTGCTATCTGTTAAAGGCAAGTTTCAAGATTACACATGCCAAAAAGGTCTACAGCTTCAGTAAGTGATTTCATCTTGATAAAGTCTTTACATATTTGGGAAAAATTCTTACTGAAGATGTGAAAATAAACACTGTTTTGTAGAATATGGCTTTACACGGTCAGGTTTCAAGATAACATCATTTAGCAGTACCCACTTTTAAAGTTGTAGACTGTACAATTTATACACACTTTATCTGGAAGAACATATTTATTTTTTTCTGCAAGAGAAAAAGAAACAATGGTACTGTACCTGGAATGCCGAAAACTAAAGAAAAAAAAAAATTGAATGAGTAAGCAGACTAAAAACTGTGCCAAGTGTAGGACTGCCATTTACATGATTGTCATGTAAATAAATATCTCCGGGACTGTTATTCAGTATCTGCTTTGAAAGCAAGATGATAGCTGAGAGACAGAGATTTCACAAAAACAAAACAGCAGGACTTTTCAGTTTCGAACAAAGCACATAATTTAATACCTAAAAACAAGAAAAGTGATTAAATTCAAGTGACTGAAAGTTTACAAATACAGCTATTAATAACAAGAAGGAAAAAAAGTGATGGAAAAAAGTTGATTTCAGCACAAACAGTTACACTGACAAAAAAAAAGTAATAATGTCTGGCATCATATATGCAAGGCAAACCAAGCCTATGAAAAACTGCTGTTGTTGAAGCAAACAGTTCTGACAAGCCAAGGTACACCATGTCTGTAAATACAGTAGAGAGTCAATTATCCAAATTAATTGGGACCTAGAGTAGTTCGGATAATCAAACATACACTGAACCAGATAAATAAACTTCTAAAATCTTGTTTTTTTCTGCATGCAGGGAATATACTTTTCAACTACTGAGTGATTCCAGTAGACAATAAAGAATATTTTTGAAACACAAGCAGGCTACAAGCTCAAAAACATGCACAAGTGAATACGTATAACGTGTACATATTCAGACTTTATGATTTTTCCTACTCGAAAACTTTGGAAGGCTGCATTCGGATAATTAAATGTTCTGATAACTGACATTCAGACAATCGACTCTCTACTGTACCTACATGCAGGGAAATTAACTTTCAGACTTGGCAACCAAGGTAGGCCATGCCTATGAATATCTGCCATCAGAGAAACAGTTTAAATACAAGACAGCAAAGATAGGCGGTGAATACACAGGTATGACACTGTGTGCGTGTGTGTGTGTGTGTGTGTGTGTGTGTGTGTGTGTGTGGTGGATGGTGCTCTTTTAAATTAAGTGATACAGCTGAATAAGATGTCATTGCTGTTAACATTTTAGACTTTAACCTACATTTCTGTAGCTTCTAATGGCATAACCCGTGGCTAGAACAGGTTAAAAATTAGCACACAGCTCTTTCTTCAGAATCATGTCAGAATCATGTAGCCACAGCTTGTTAAACATGTGCTCTATTAAAGAATAAGTGCCTGATAAATTACATTGTTTTCTAGACTAGCAAGGATTCCTGATTTTTAAGTGTTGTTATTCTGTCTTTCTACTCCTCAAGAAAGTGAGTTAAATACCCTTACAGTAAATAGCAAATTCTATTTTAAGCCAGCAACAAATATTGAATTTTTCTCTTAAGTGTCGCTGTTCAATCCTTTTCCTCTTCAAGAAAAGTAAACTGTTAAATACCTTATGGCATATTTTCCAGCAACACATGGGAATACAGCAAACTGTACTCTCTTCATGCTTTTTAGCTAACCCACTTGCAGTGAGGGATAAATCTAATTTCTGGATGCAAAGTTTCCAGGCATGATCAAAATTACTTTAAAGCACAGGGTCCTCTCTAAGTTGCAGATGGATAAAGCCCTGAGTACAGCCCAGGTGGCTAGAGTTGAAGTAAAGGCTCAGGTGCCCAATCCAGCTGGAAAACACAAAGAGCATAACTATACCTGGAAGAGGGAGGTGGTTCCTGACTGGCTAAGTAATGCTCTAGGGTAGGCAGAGTCTTGTTAACAGCAATGAGCAGATGCATGCAGCTGAGGGGATGAGGTAGTCCCCATGGTTAGTTAGGCAGGTGCACATGGCACCACCAGAGGTGAGGTTATGGCCACAGCATACATCTTCAATTGCTAAGATGCTGGACAGGGCACATGCAACTATCATGGCTGCTTGTACAATGGTTTCCCCTGGGTGGCTGTCATCTCTACAGTACTGAATAAAAAGTTATTCAAATAGGGGGAATGGTGGCTTCATGTTTGGCAGAAATGAAGGCAAAAAGAAATTGGAAAAAATTCCTTAAAGCACAAGAATTTCAGGAAAAGGAAGGAAAAAGGTAAAAAATGCAGAGAAGGCTGTTTCAGGGGAAAAAAGATAAGATGGTTGTCAACAAATAAAGCATGTGGAAAACTAAGGGAAAGGTTAAAGGCAAATATATTGCAGAAAGTATCCAAAGAAATGGCACAATCAGGAAACTGAACAAAGAAGAGCACATCTAAGGACCTGTGTCTACTGTGAATTCCACAAAAGCACAAACACGAAATGTCTGGAGTGGAACTATAGCTCCTTGTCATTACTGACAAAGACATTTATTTGAAATGAGTACAGGACTGAACACAAACAATCTGTAGCAGAATTCAAACTGTAGCTTGTGCATCAGCTTCATGGCACAGAGGGATAAAGCTTTCAATGCAGCCCAGATAACCTGGAACTGACTACTAGAAGAACAAATGAAAGAGGTTTGAGTCAATGACCATTGTTGGCTCGGACATTCTGGGGGTAGAGATGCAATTTGGCTGTTGCAGTGCTGTCACCTATTAAACAGAAGGGTGTACAGCATAAAGTGTATGGATTAGGGACATTCTTAGCTTTACCGAGGTGCATCCTTTCATCAGGATAGGTGGCCCTTGCATCTATAAGTAAGCACATCGCAACAAGTAAAGTGTTAGGATCAGAAATCATAAAGTTCCTCATGGGACTCAAGCTCATGTCCTAGTCATGCGGAATAATGAGTCAGGTCATGGCAGGTGTCTGATAACAAGTGCAGGATCAGAAAAAGCATAAAAAAAGTCTTGCCCCTCCCCCCCCCCCCATGTCCTTTCCTAATCAACTTCAGGGTTGCTGTACTTCAGTAAAGAAGAATTTCCCTTGCAGTGACGTCTATTGAGCCAAATGCACTTTCACGCCAATCCCTATTCAGGAGGTTGCCCATTGAAACAACTGTATACAACCACGCTGAATAACAAACAGCTCATGGTTACTCAAAAAGTCTTTTTCTGCCCAAGTGCTGCCACTCATTTCTAAGGTTCATTATTAGAACAAGCAGAATAAAGGTACTACCAAAGTAACTATAGCTCAAAATACAATCCCTTACAGTACAGAATACGACCATCACTTAAATGATAAGAAAACGTTATAGACAGATGTCTGGACTCTGACATTAGTATTTCTGAAGGATACGAAGAGTATCTAGCATTCCTGTGTCCAAACAGTCTCTGATTTCTTCAAATTCTGATCTCAGACCCGGCTGCTGAAACAAATCTTCCTATAACAATAAAAAAAAATGATTATACACTTTACAACATTGATGGTAAACAATATCAATATATAACTTTAAAAACAGTGTGCTGTGAGAAAGTATTTATACCGATTTCCTGTTTATCTTGATTGCAGCTTATGATTTTTGTACTTATCAAAATGCCTTCTGCTATATGAACAACAAAGAAGGAGAACATTAAAGAGCACGTTTCTATATCGCTTCCTACTGACTCAATGCACTATAAAGACTTCACTTGCATCCTAGGAGTAAGTCTGCAGTCTTACGGACTTTGATGAGAGCAGAGTTTCCACATGACAGATGCCTGAGTCTGGATCCAGAAATGGAACAAAGTGCCTGTTTTTGATTGGCTGGCCTGTGTGGGGGTGTTGGCTGGCTTCTGCGGGGACTAAGCCTTAGAAAATGTAAATACCAGGAGCTTTTTTCAGTTCAGCATGCTTCAGCATTGGGCTGCTCTGAAGAAAATAAGAACAGAAAGAGGGGGAGAAAACTGCAGAGCCCTTATCCATCTGTGTTTTGACTGATTAATTGCACTACAACAACTTCATATGCTTCCTAGGACTGGATCTGCAGTGTTCCAGCCTTTGGTGAGAGCAGAGGCTTTCACATGACAACTACCTGAGCCTGGCTTAAAGAGAAGTACTGCCTGTTTTTGAATGCCTAACTTCTGCAGGGGTGTTGGATGCATTCTGATAGGCCAGCTTATGTGTGTGGAGCCTTACAGACTTTAAATCCTAGAAGTTTGTTTTGTTTGGTTTGCTGTTTGAAGCAGTTTTTGTTCTATTAAGTTACCGACACAGAAGTCTAGTCTGTAACAAGTAAGGCAATTTTAAACTTGTTGTAGGAAAAGGACCGTTATGCATGTTGCACTTATCCATAACAGTAGATATCTGAATTCCTCACTGCTGCAGTAGCCTTTAGGCTAAGGATATATTGGTTCTCACTTAGGAAACAACAATCAGCCAGTATCAAAATACTCTGCCCCCCCCCCCACACACACACACACACACTCACACCTCCACACTTACTGCTGACTGGCTAATCTCAAGGTGGTAAATTAGCAGTCAGAGTGAAGATTTCTTAAAGACTTTCTTGCCCATACAAGGAGAGAAGAACCTAACAATCCCGACTCAAACAACCAAAAATAAAGAAGCATATAAAATAGCAGCAAACATAACCTTACTTTATATCCCAGCTACAACTATATGCAAGAGTAGGGGGATTAGGGGTTGGTGCAGCTACTAATGCAGTGAGGAATTCAAAAATCTGTTATGGGTGACTGCAACTCACACAACCGTACTATGTTAATCATTTCTACTGCTACACTAGCCTTTAGGCTTTATGAGTTACTTACCAAAACCTAAGATGAGGAAGACTATAGTTTCAAGAGCTCCTAGCGAATGGTTCTAACAAAGTTAGACCTGGACCATGACAAGGAATTCAGTTTGTAATGCTTTGTAAAGACATGTACAAAGGACCATGAAGCTGTCTCTTGAATACTTCTAGAGTCCACCTCTTTCCATTATGTCACAGAATAAGACGAGGCTGTAGTAAAGTGTACCTCGATATTGCCTGGAATGGCTCTGCCATGGTGGGTATAACAAAAAGTAGCAGCTGATGGGAACCACATGGATACTGTCTGTTTAGACACACTGTTTGTTTGTGTCTTTCGGCTTTTCCCAGTTAGGGGTCACCACAGTGGAACTCCGGTCTGCTAATGATTGGTAGTGGATTTTTACGTACCGGGTTACCAGCCCTGACGCACAACCTTCAACGAAGGCACACCCTATTCATGTATGCCTCCACACAGAAGACGCTCTAGCTGAGAATCGAACGGGACAACATCTTCACACTGTTTCCTATGATAAATAAATAGCTGATCAGCATTTCTAAAGGGCTTAGATCTGTCATAATAGTACCTGAGCTATATGTGCAAGTCCAGAACATGTAGAATCCTTTCTCCCTGGTTTTTAGGTTCTGAGTAGAAAACTGGGAGATTGATGCCATAATTCAAAGTAAAATCTGAAACACTTTTTGGGCATAAATGAGGAGTTTACTCATAAAGAGACCATATCTCTGTGGAATATCAGATAGGGCTTGCCCATCATGAGAGCTTCCAACTCAGATACTCTTCATACACATATAACAATGACAAATAGTTTTCCAGGTCAAGAACCTTAAATCAGCTGGAGACTTTCAAGATGGCTGCACATTGAGTAACAGCTTAATTTCAGCTCTCCTAGTCTGAAAACAGAAACTCAGAAGAGAGATCCAGTAAATTTGTATTTTTGGGGAAATTTCAGTAACTGGCTTGTAAGTGCACTGCCTGGATGCCAACAACAACAAAAAAAGAAATTCAGAGAACCTGAAAGAAAATCAATCACAAAATTTTAGGAAAAAAAACACTGACTGGTAATAATTCTGCAGCTGTTCAGCAAACAGCAGTGCATGTCCAGTTTTGTTGCAGTAATCTAGAGGAAAAAATGTATTTATTTTTATTTTACATTTGTTGACCGGGAGAGTCCGACTGGATACATGTCCATTTTCAGCAGCGGTCCGTGGAGAAAAGCTCCACAGAATAAGAAAAAACAAGTATGAGACTTCTACACAGCAAGCAGGTATTCATAGGAAAACACATGACTTAACAAGACTCCATAGTTTTAAAGTTACTAAGTACAATATTCATTGGTAGTCGCATGTTTTAACAAAATTCCATAGTTTAAGTTAGAGTAAGTAGTACTTAGAATGTACTGGTTTCCAGTAATAACATTGATTGAGACAAATTAAGTAAAAGGGGATTGGGAGTGGATGTTAGGGTTAGTTTTGTGAGATGTGGTTGGGTTTAAAGTTGGAATGTGTATAACTACGGACTGTTGGTGTGAGTGTTCGCAGGTGAGACACTATAAGGAGAAGTCACAATTCTTCTTGAAGGGACAGAAGTGAAAGGGAGCACAAGAGTGGGTCAGAGGGTGTGTATGATATGGGTCAACCTGGTGGGTAACAAGGGCATATCCATGTGAGTTTTAGGTGTTCTTTTAGTAGCTTTTTGAATGCAACCATTAAGTTGGCTGAGGTAATAGCAGAAGGTAATGAGTTCCAAATTTTACCAATGTAGTTAGGGAAGAGGGAGTCATCTGCTGTGTTATTGCTTTTCTTCAATAATTATAATTTAAATGTACCCAGAGCTGATTAAAATACATGAAACACTGATGGAGTATTTTATTTTATTTATTTATTTATTTGCAGTTGGTTTACCAGGATAGTCCATTGGGCCAAAAAACCCGCTTTCAATGGAGTCCTGGGGAGAAAAGCAGCACATAAAAACTGAGTTACATACACATATTAAATTACAATAAATGAATATTAATTAATTATTCAGAAGGAAACAAGCTTTGTTAGGTAAAGTTGAGCCTCAATGCATACAGGAGGTAGGATGACATATAGATTTTTTGAATAGGTAGTGATTAGAGGTGGGAGTGAGTTCCAGAGACGGAAAGGTTAGAGGATAATAAACTTCTAGTAGGTTTTGATTGTTAAGACTCTATTTGGAAGGTAAAGAGAGGTTGAAAATGAGCTTAAAGTCAGCTGTATATAGTTAAGATGATTAGGTAGTTCGAGCCAATTTAGTTTTGAGGAACAGTGGTGGGTGGAGGACCTATGGCTGGAAAGCTGGCTTTTAGAGAGGACTGAAGATTAGAATGAGAAAGGAGGAAGCGAGAGTGGTTTTGTAAGATACTGATTAGAGCATACCTAGTTTTGATGAGTTTTCTTAATAATTGTCAATTAGAACACCTAGTAGCTTGGTTTCAGATACCAGTTCCAAGGGTGAGTTGTTTTGGCTGGTAATTGAGAAAGAGTTTGTGTCAAAAGAAGTAGATTTGGAGGGGTAAATACCATTAGTTTTGTTTTGGAGGTGTTGAGTGGTGATTTATTTTCATCCAATGCTCAGTAATTGAGAATGCATATTGGATGATGTTATTTATAAATATATTTTTCCATTGTCTGTTTGATAAATAACTGGAGAACCAATTTATGGAGGTGGGAGAGGTTAAGTTCTGATGGATAGGAGCAGGCTATGTGAAATAGTATCAAGGCCTTGGAGAGGTCTAGAGGGCTGTCATGGTGCTATGATTTGGCCTGAACTGTGTTGTTAAAGGTTGTTATCGATACACTTTTCGATTTTAGATGATATTGCAATTGTTGCCTTTGGATGATGAAGTAGAGTTGATTAGAATGCTTGCATGGATTTAGTTTCTGAAGGAGTTTCTATGGTGGAAGTGGGGATAGGTTTAAATGAGAATAGATGGGAGAGAGAACTTGAGGAAGATATGGGTGAAGAAAGAGGTGGAAGATAGACAGTGAGAAGATGGGAATGTGGTGGAAGTGGAGGGTTATTTGCAGGAGAGATTAGGAAGGAGGATGTAAGTTTGCTAATAGAATCGATGAAAATGTGTAGCTAGATCTAGGTCTGGGCTATTTGGTTTGCTGGGGTTTAGGAGGGGGTTAGTTTTATTGTTGTTAGGGTTTTGTAAGCAATATGTTGTTCTGGGGTCTTATTTCAGATAGAGTCTCCTAAGGTGCATGGTAGATAGTGTACCAGGGGCAGAGTTTATTCTTTTGTTCTTATAGGGCTTGGTAATCAAGTATTTCTAAGAAGGTAAGGTTAAGAATGTTCCAATTTACTTTTTTAGAGAATATATGAAGGTTGATGGGTTAAAATTTTGGGTAGTGATGATATTATGGGTGGAGATGCAAGGTGAAAATTGGCAAGTGATCACTAAGAGAAGAGTACCACTGTCAGAATGTGACACTAGAATCCAGTCAAGGATGGTGCCACTGTGTAATAGTATTGATTAGTTGGGAAAACTTAAATAGGTTGATATTAAGAGGGTTTTTTGAAGACTGGATGGAGGCCCAGTTGATATTTACGCCCCTAAGATTATGGTTTCATTGCTGATATTGTTACAAGTGTGGAAATATTATCCCTGGGGAATGTGGATGCTAAATGTGCTTGTTGACTTGTAGGAGAGTGACTTCAGCATTATTAAATAGTAATTTCAGAATCTTTTATAGATGGTTTTAACCATGTTTCTGACTTTGTTGACAATACTTTGTGAGTTTAGTGGCCTGTGTGGATGAAGAGGTGGAGGGGCCAGGGTTGATGGATGTCACCAGATAAAGGCTGGTGATGAGATGAAATAAAAAGGTGACTGAGTAGAGTAAAGAAGGTGATCAGAGGAGAATGTTAGAAGTTGTGTTATTGGGGTAAGGTAATAAAGATATGATAGTTTAATAGATAGTAATAGTAAAATAGAGATGGAAAGGCATGACTGTATGTTTATTGTGTAGTGGATAAAAAGTGTAATATTATAGGTGTGGTTACAATTGGACCAATCAGTCAGTGGAGCATAGGTTTCAGGAGAAAAGTAATGGCAATGAGGAGGGATGCCTTCTAGTAGGCAGTACAGAATTATACAAGGCCTACTGTGAAGAACTTGGGATTGAAAGGGAAGGAAAAAGGAAGAGCTGAAAAGATGGGAGAAGGGTTAGGCTGCTGACTATCCAACAAGCAGGAGTTAAATGGTGTAGAAGCCCTAGTAACAGCAAATGCGTGTCCAGATTCAGTTCCAATCTCAGAAGGGAGCAGTATGTTCCTGCACAAAAGTGTGGGTGTAGCTGGAGTTGAGAAAAAATACAGGGCAAAAGTTTCTCAGTGTCCGCTGGGAGATTCAGTTCCAATCTCAGAAGGGGCTTGAGGCAGCAGAGCAGTCAAAAGTGTGGGTAGAGAGTTGAGAAAATGTATGGTCCCATACAGGGCAAAAGTTTCTCAGTGTCCGCTGGAGATTCAGTTCCAATCTCAGAAGGAAAATGTATTAACAATACAGGGCAAAGTTTCTCAGTGTCCGCTGGGAGATTCAGTTCCAATCTCAGAAGGGGCTTGAGGCAGCAGAGCAGTATGTTCCCTGCACAAAAGTGTGGGTAGAGTAGGTAGCTGGAGTTGAGAAAATATTCCCAGTCAGGAACTTGCAGCAATTCAACACAAATACCAAAAGGCTGGAAAAAATTAAATAAGCTTTAAAAAGATATTCAGATGAGGTGATAAAAGTGCAAAAATCAGAGGTCAAAATGAAGAAAACGCTGGTTGAATATGAGACTGCTCAAGAAGAGATGTTTAAAAAAATAATACAATTAGAGGACAGAGCACTTATGGAAAACTGAGATTTTCTGCTGTACTAGAGAAGCTGAAATGAACAGACTATTAATTTTATGAAAACACAAATAAGCAACTGGACTGGTATTCCACAGCAGAAATTATTAATTGAAAGAGCACATCATGTGTATGCTCCAATGCTGGCCACAAGAAAGCAACCTAGACCTTTAATAGTAAAGATGCAGTCCTACCAGCAGAAGGAGCTGATTCTGACAAAACTGTGGCAGAAGAACAAAGTGCTAAAAGTAGGAGACAGTAGAGTGTTTGTGGAGATGATTATTCACTGTACACAAGGCAGGAGTAAATTTATTCCACTAATAAGTGGATGTCGAGAACCAGGCATGAGATTAAAATTGTTGTACCCAGCTATCTTCAAAATATTCTTTCCTAGTGGGACAATAATATTTTTATGAGGAACACGCTAAGGAAGAAATACAAAAAATTGTCCAACAAAAAGTCAGCTGTGAAACAGAAGGAGATTTGGTTTCTTGTTCTTCTGGTAATAAAGACCACAGAGAGACTGTGCCAGTGAAGCCTTTTCCAATGTTTCAATGGAAAATGCTTGAGAGGCAAACAAAAGCACAAGGGTTGACTAGAATAACCAAGGGTAAGTTGGAAATGAAGCAGAGACTGGATTTGGGAGATGGGAATAAACTGGAATAAAACCAGCAACTCAGCAATTGACAAATAAATGTGGGATTACAAACAATTTATTTTTGAGAAACAACAGAATAAGAAAACCTACGCATATGCCCTACTTCATGTCATTAATGCTTGGAGGAGCACTCAGAGGAAGGAAATAGGAGGGAGAGAGTTAACTATAAGTAGAACAAAATTTTGTTCTCAATAGTAATATTTTTATAGTTTATGATATAATCTGCATGCTATAAAGTAAAGTTTTATCAGTTATTTTCAAGTGTAATGGGGATACTAAAGTAAGCAGGTACCCCTGTTTTTCTCTTCTTTTCTCTTTCTTCTTGTTCAGTTTTAAGAAACGTAAGCACTGCACTGTAAAAAAGATAAGAAAAGTATGGTCAAAAGAGTATGACACAAGACAAATTGCTTTACTTTTTCATTCTTGCATGGGGGAATGACTAGATTACTTGGCTTGATCTAGTAACAAGTTTTTAAGAGAAAGCAAATAAAAAAGAACATTAAATATAATAAAGCTTTCCCCTAGCAAATAAATAAATAAATGCTTGTAGAAGCAACTCTGAATTTGGTTCTTATGTCTCCATGGAGACGGTCTGACAAAGAGCAATAAAACAGAATACTTCTTTCTTTCAATGGCTAGGAGAAATTTTTTTCTGAAAGCATTCAAGTGTTTTTGAATTCTGGGACAGCAATAAAGATAAAACAAAACCAGGCAGCACTTAGTAGAAGCACAGCCTGTACCATTCATCTTAGCATGGATAACCTTACTTTAGGTTAACCAAAGTCTATCAGTGTGACTGTCAGTTTGGGGAAATTGTTCCTATTAAGAGAATAAAATTTCAATATTTGAAAATGTACATAGTTGTGTGTTAGTATTACGTTAATAGGTTTTAGGGGTATACTGGAGGTGTATTTGTATTTTTTGTTTGAGGACTTTCAATAAAACAAAATGTTTTGTAAGATGTGACACAGACTCAAATGGATATGACAAGAAACAACTGTATAAAAGATCAACCTGCAAATCATTAGTATGTGCAAGTAACACAAATGCTCGAACTAGATACTTAACAAAAAAAGTTGTTAGAAATAAAAGGTGAGAATAATACCTTTTTAACATATTGATGCTTTCTGTATTATCTTTAAATGTCAATGGTGCCACAGACATATATAAAAAAGAAAGAGTAGCGAACTATATTTAAAAATGTAGAGTGAAAATAACTATGCTACAGGAGACACATTTGGAAAGAAGTGAACATGTGATTTTGATAAAGAAGGGGTTTAGGATGGTTATTCAGCAGAATAAATGGGACAAAGTGAAAGCGGGAGTACTTATATTATTTGCAAAAGGAGCTCCAATAGTGACAGAAGAGGATAAAAATGATATTAATGGAATCCGATTTCTACTTCTAAAGGGCTACTGTCAAGGGAGGAGGATTACACTGGCATTTATTTATTTTCCACCTAAAACTGCTATAATGGAGCTTAAAATAATTCTGGAAGAAATAATCAATTTTCAGTATGGAATATTACTAATAGGTGGGAACTGGAATTTGATTTGCAGCAGTGAAGATATGTCTGGGTGGCCCAGAAGGGAAAATGTAACAAAGGAGGATAGATGTTTGAAAAAATTTATGAAAATATTTGGCATGGAAGATTTGAATTCTGAAGAGTTCAGAGTGAATTTACATATTATTCTCCAAGATACAAAAACTGGGCTAGGCTAGACTCAACTTACATTTTGCAGGAACATGTGCATTTAATTGAAAGTTTTGATACAATAACTATTTCAGATCATGCACCAATAATAACTAAAATAAAAACGCAGTGTAATGAAATAAAAATGAGACATTGGTGCTTTCTCACCTATCTGTTGAAAAGAGATGAATTTAAGGAATGGGTAGTGGAAATTATTCCGGAGTTATTAGAGAAGATAGAAATTTCATCTGAAAATATAGCTAGGTAGCGGGATAAAATTAAAGTGGAGTTTAAAAATAGGGTAGAAATAAAAGAAAGACAGATATGGTTAAGAAGTAACAAGAATTATTTAGAGTGACTGACACATGCTAAAGTATTGCAAAATAGGGGGAATCCCACAGAACAAGAAGAGCAATTGCAGAATGCTAAGCAGAAAATAAAGGATTACCACAATAATATGCATGCGTTTAGAAAGATTGCCGTTAAGCAATTATTTTTTTGATGATAATACCACAGCACAAAAACTTTTAGCACAAAGACTCAGGCAACAGAAAGTAGAAAGAGTTATTGCCAAGCTTAGGCAGCCTATAACAAGGATAGATAACAAAAGATCCTGTAGAGGTACTAAAAATATTTCAGACATTTTATGAAGGTCTGTATAAAGCAGAGAAATATGGAGATCAAGGAAAGGTACAAATGGAAATGTTTATGGAAGAATTAATTATGCCAAGGTTAGAGGTAGGTGAGGCTCAATTACTAACAGGATAGAAGGAGATGACATAAAATGGTGATGCGCAACCAATCCACAGGAAAGTCTTCAATAATACATGATATTCTTATGGAAGTTTGGAAGCTGGGAGGGATAAAAAATGATAAAGGTATGGAAGGTTTTGTTTAACAGTATTTTAAGACTGGGTAAAGCTGAAAGAAGAACAACAACAGAAGCACCAACATCCTGGAAGAAAGCAGTGGCAGCTGTAATACCTAAAGAGGGTAAAGACCCATCAGATCCAGCTTCATACAGGCCCATTTCAGTCCTAAACCATTATTATAAAGTGTTTATGACTATAATGGCTAAACATACTGCACAATTGATAGATATGGATCAATGTGGTTTTGTAGAGGTAAGGCAAACATCTAACAACATTAAAAGAACATTGATGATCCAGAGGGAAGTTGAATGTAAGAAAATATCAATGTTGTTGGGGGGTATTGGTACAGAGAAAGCATCTGACATTTACTTGAGGTGCTCCCCACAACTGAATCAGTTCCTGGAAGACCTCCTCCCCCCATTCAATTTCCATTTGATGTCTGTCCTGGTTCTGCTCAGCTTGTCTGCTACTACATTTTGCTCTAGTGGTAAGATGCTTGTAGGGTTAAGGAATGCTGAAGGGCTAACTCTCAAACCATCACAGCCAGCTTGCATAGGAAGTACAACCTTTTCTGCCTCTCCTCCTGTTTATGTACTGCATGACTGTGGTATTGTTTGTAACCACTTGGAGAGTTTCTGGGGACCACAGGTGAAGGAGAGACTTCAAAGCATGGATCACAGCCAACATCCCAGGGTGGGAGGTTGGCATAATGGTTAAGGTGTTTACCTTACAAACTAAACGGTGCAGAGTTTGAGCCTCACATGGGGTAACTGGCTAGGCTTAAAGTGGTCCACAAGGATAGTTAGCCTAGTACTAATCTATGAACATATGAACCTATGAATCTACTTTATGTAGATGTGCTTTAATCTGACAGAAGGACTCCACAGGCCTTGCAATTTTCCCCAAGAAAACTGCTCCTCAAAATCTGGTGCTTCTGTGGTGAGAGACTGGTTTAGGGTATGACAAGAGAATAGAAGACCTGGTTTCAAATTAATTTGTTGTCTCCACCAATACGGTTTATGTTTTATAAAGCCCAAATCCAGAATGTGATACTCCAGAGAATGCAAATGCTAGGTGTATGTGTGCTTAAGAAACCACTGTATCTTTCTCATGTGCAACCTGGTAAGAGGAATCAAGAGAATTATAGAAGACCTGAACCCTAGAATTCTGAGAAATTCTTTTGCAGAATTCACAGACTGACTGGAGAAGTTCAGGAAAGATTCCAGGTACAAATCCACCTTCAATTGTGTGAAAAAGGCCTTCTGAAGAGAAGTATTTTGAAGGCATCCCAGAAACACAAACCTGTGAGACTTGAGTCAAGGAGGATTTTGAAATGTTTATCTAGAAGCACAGATTGGTCAAAAGAGATATAAACCAGGTTAATGACTCTTTACATTTGGATAAAGACTCTGCAAAGACAGGCAAGTCATCTAAATAAGGAAAATGTGAATGTTGTTTAGTCTGCAATAAGCTATTACTAGAGTTAGACATTTCATGAACACCTCTGGAACTGTAGATAAACCAAAGGGTAATGCAGAGAACTGATAATGTGACTAAGAAACAAAAAAACTTAAGAGCCTTCCTGAAGTTTGTGGCTATGGGAATTTGGTAATAAGCATCTATTAAGTTTAGTGTTACGAAGTAACTCAGGGAAGGAATGAGGGGTAGGATTTCAGAAAGGTCAATATTTTGAATTTTGGTACCTTCACAAAGAGAATGAGAAATAAAATAGTACTGGTCTCCAAGAGGCCCATTTTGTGGGATCAGAAACATTCTAGAATAGACGTCTTTACCCTTTTGAGTCATGGGCACTAGTTCTATCACTCTTTGGGTGGATAAAGACTGAACAACCAGAAGAAAAAAATCTGTTTGGTTTGGAGGGTGGGGAGGAATTCCCCTGAAATAAGATTTTGTATTAGTGCCATTTGTTACCTTCTCGCACCACTTTTAGCACCAGACATCTGACCTAGTTTGTGGGAGAGATTTGTAATGATATGAGCTGGAGGAGAGGGAAGAGGGGAAACCATGCTGGCAGTCATGTTGTACTATCTGTCTGTCCCTTTTCCTGAAATGACCTCTGTTTCTTGTTAGTTTCTTCTAGCCATCTCTTTTTAGCACCTCGTTTGCCAGAAAAAGGCTGGTTTTGTTTATTTGGCTTTTTTTTTTTTTTTGTAAAAGAGGGAGGCTTATAAGGTTTGTATTGGGTAACATGAAAAATCCTCGTTATCCTCCTCTTATCACATTGTTTGAGAACCTGGGTAGAATACAAGCCAAAGAGTACCTCCTTATCTAAAGCAGGACCTAATAGTTCAGACTCTACCTTATCAGCAAACTTTTGGTTATGTACCCAAGCATATCTTCCCAGTACTGTTGCAGTGTCCCTAGGCACAGTATCTGCACAATCATATACACTGTTTGAAGCATGATTAGATACCTGGGGCAGGGTAGAAACAGCATGGTTCAAAAAAGAGCTTTCTTTAGGAAGAATGGCACCTAATTCCCCACACACTATCCTTATGACACCACATACATTTCCACATACATGTCTGGTAATTCAGAATTCTAAAGGCCAAAGTGGAAGACTAAAACATTCCCTTACCTATGAGGTCCGACAACTTGCCTTCTTTGTCACCAGAAAAGGTTTGTGTTAATGACCAACCTGTTGCCAGCATGACACACAGTAGAAATTGCTGCTGGATCAGATCTAAGGGAAAGAAAATAAATGTATTAGCCTGCAGTACTTTATGCATTTATCTATTTTTTTTTAACGGATTGGTGGCTCTCAACAGAATGACTGCAGGTAGCATTCAACATGTCTTCTAAGGCTTGCAGTTTACTAGGAATGTGAGGGAAATGAGTTACATACACTTGTAACATGTCATAGTATCTCCTCGGTTCAGGGGGAACAACTATTTTTCCCATTCATTCTGGCTATGGTCTGATTAAAAAAAAAGTTCATCCACAGTAGGCTAAGAATTAATATTTTCTTCACAATTACAGAGCTGGGCTTAGGAATCTGTAGCAGAAGAAGCCCTATCTCTGTCCAAGTCAGAATCATCAAACCCTGTTTTCTCAGGAGTTAATCTATAGGGTATGCTCACCTGTAATGGCTTCTGTTGTACCAGTTTTCATTGCCTGTAATGCCTGCTTTGCCAATGTAAGGGCACTCATCTTTTTTAACAGTAATTACTTCTTCAGAGAACAATGTTTACTCTTTTTTTTTTCTTAATAGCAGTTCCAGCTGAGGAGTCCAACCTGAAGGAAGAATGTCTCCAGTTCTAATGGTCTCTTGCTCCTAATGCCTCGAAGAAGGATCTTCATGAGTGTCGCCCAGACCTAGAGAACATGGTTCTCCCATGCCAATAACAGACAAAGAAGACATGGCTGATCCCAGTTCATGAAGGCTGAAAGGACTACAACACAGGAAGATGGAGAGATAAGTGAGTGGCTTACGGAAAAACAATGGCCATTGCCGGGTCACCTACCATCAGCTGAGATGTAAACTGAAACCACAAAATTGCAGGGACTCCTAGCTTTTTAGGCACAACAGAAGAAAAACAGTTGGAGTGATGTAAGTATCCATGCTGTACCTTAGAAAGAGGAACCAAAAGCGATAAGCATAGAAGAAGTGAGATAATCGGAAGGTAAGATGTCACTGCGTGTTCACAAGCAGCATGCTCAAACTAACATCATAAAAAGACACAAGCAGAACACAAATTCCCTGCCAATACCTTCAAACACTTAAAAACAACGAAACAAAAGCAATTTGGCAGGTAGGTTATCTTGAAGTGAGCATAAGTATTATACTGACACAAACATTCCTGCCCATCGACTTTTTTGTCCGAGAAAATCAAAGTTTACACAAGTAGTAGTACATCATTTCTTACAAAACTATCCTGAAATACATTAACAGACACCCCTAAGTGAAAATAGCAGTCCCTGACAAGAAAGGTCCAATACTGTAAAAAAAATACCAGGCTACTTTCAAGGGGAATACCATTGTTATTCAAAAAATAAAATACATATTTTTTTAAAGGGGAATCATTTCTGTGTGGCTGCATTCCCCCACAGAGTCTTATCTGCCAGAAATGAGACTCTTTGGTGACTGCTATTCCTGTGAAGACTGGGAAATTTTCCTTCTAAAGACAGCAAAAAAGGACTGAAGAAATCTTCACTCTAACTGTTGACTTCCTTCCTTGGGATTAGCCAATAAGCTGTCACAGTGAAGCTGTAGGGGGAAGCCAGAGCTTTTTGAAGCTGTTTTTTTTTTGTTGTTTCCTGTGCAGGAAACAATCCATATAGCGTAACAGCTATTGTGGCAGTGGGGATGATGAATATTATGAACTTCACTGCTTGTTCCATCTTAAGCTAGTTACACTACTGTGATTTATTTACTATTTATTTATATATTTTTTTACCGGGGTAGTGCATAACCTCAGTGGACCATTTGCAGGCACAGCCCAGGTAAATAGGATTAGATAAGAAATGAAGAAAACATTTTTACAGATAGAAGGATATGTCATAAAACATATACATATTTACAGATGCAAAAATATGCTTAATATGTGATTAATTTCACTATTGCCTAATACATACAGTGAAATCACGGTCTCTTTTTTAACTATTTAACTTAACACCTACACTTTTGGACAAACTGCAGAAATTAGCACTGTTCTGCTGAATGTATTGTTACTAAGTTAGTATTACACTATTACACCTTGTTGTTGAATTGTTGTTCATTACTGACAGTACCTAGCTTTTACTGCAGTGTTACCAGTTACTGATACTGGGCAAATAGAAACCATGTTAACTTATCTACACTGTTACTGCATCTTAGGCTATTACTCAGTGGGTACTGCACCAGACAGTAATGGATTACCTGTTAGATATATGTTAACCATTTGGCTGACACTGCATCAAAACTACTTACTTTAGCATTATACAGCACTTGACAACTATTCACTTAGACTAACGGTAGTTATCGCCTACAATTACTGCACCCTCATCTGTTGGGTTAGGATATCCGTTATTGCTAACTATTAACTAGGTAGAAGTTACATAACCTTACTGGGTAAAGCTGTCTGATTTAAATTTGCCATTTGTTACTTGCTCCCTTTTTGTTTCTATCACTTTTACATTTCTGTTTTTTATTGAATAATACAACAGACACACCTTATATCTGTGTAAATTTTAGCCACTTCTCATATCATCAACCTCTGTTACGTACCTAACCAGGCACATCCAACAACTGCAACGTCCACACAGGTTCTTCACATACAGGTCCTATGCAGACTGCCTCAAAGCCCTATCTCTGTATTCTGTCTCCTATAGGCTATTGAGGGGAGAGCTAAGCCTAGCATAAAAGGCATTGTCAGACCCCACCCTGATGGACCTCCTGCAGATCTGCAAAACAAACAGCACCAGAATTACTAACTTGAAAGACATAATCCTTGTCTGTGACATAAACAGGACCTGCTGGAGAGACAGGCATCTCTCCCGGAGAAAATGTCTTCTCTGGAACAGGCTCCCTCATCCACTAAAGCAAGAGTTCCTTTCTAACCCAATTCAAGTATAACTTGGACAATTGGATGGGAACAGGAAATTCATCCCTGGTTTGGCACTTGTCTTTAATGGACACAGGCAGCCAGTAAACAGTTCACCTCCCAAGCCCCTGCTTGTAGATGTTTTATCTCCTAAGCACTTGCTTACATTTATCAAGGGTACCACAACTTGTCAGAGATTTGGGGTGCATGGTTAGGCTTAAAAAGGCCCTAGTGGTCATTAGCCTAGTATACACCTATGAACCCTCTTTCTTAAGCTAATAGATTTAAGTTATTAAGCAATCCTGATTTCTCATACCCCTTTGTCTGCACTGGCCATTGTGGAATATCAGTATGGATTTGCCTCTTCTGTAGCCAGTTAGATAGCACACTGCAATTTGATACAGTGTAGCAAGTGCCTCATGCTTACCAAAACCTTTTATTGCTACCTCACAATGACTTAATATGTGGGACCTGCATGCATTTGCTTAACTTGGAGGCCCCCAGTCACCTCAGAACACATCAGAAAGCACAGTGCATGTACACACACACACATGCGTCCACACACACACACACACACACACACACACACACACACACACACACACACACCACAAAGCACCTTCACTAAACCAACTTACATTGAGGTCATTATGATGACACTACCTAATTCTTTCAGACTAAAGACTAAAAAATGACAGCCAATAGTTCACACCACAACACTCCCACCTTTGCAGTGCACACTCTTAGCCAGTAGGCATACCTCCAAGAGTCATAAGGGTGCGGAATCCATGCCCTTAAAGCCCACTGAGACCACATCTACACACAGTAATATTTTAGTAGTTGGGGAGTCTATTGTCACGCATATGGGCATCACTCTCACCAGGCTGGTTAAGAATAGGTTGACATTTGTATGGACCACTATCTGATAGTAATCACATTTGTGAGGATGGAGAAATCCAAGAGCACTTGTTACATCTGGGATTCTGGCTCCAGAAAGACAGTGGTCACCATATTCTTATCCAACAAGGTGAGGGTGATGTCTTTATGTCTGGCAACAGTCAGCAGTTACTACAGCATTATTATGGGTGGATGAAGGGCACATGGATGGGCTTTAAGGGCTTGACGTCTGCACCTTAGTAAGGTATGTGTACTGGCTATGAATGGGCAGAATGAAGGTGAATGCATGGCGGTGTGAACTAAAGGCTGCGGTCTCTTAGTCCTTAGCCTGAGAGGCCTAGGCAGTGTTCTCTTAACAACTGCGGCATAAGTTGGTGTAGTTAAACTGCTCTGTGCTGTGTGCGTGTGTTATGTTGTGCTTACCAAATGTGATGTGAGGCAGGTCAGTAGCCTTGACATTCAATAAATACTTGTTCCTTTCATATAATAAATCAATGTGAATGGCAATAAAAAGTTTACGGTAAAAATGAGGAAGTTCCTAAACTGCCTCAGTATGTCTAGTGGCATCACGGTGGTTACAGAAAGAGCAAGAACTTACTCAGATTCCATAACGCCTAATGAAGACGAAGGGGGTATGAAACAATGTAACAGATTAATAACCCAATCCTTGTATAAGACAAAAGCGGATAATGGACTGGACTAGAAAACAGAGAAAACGGGATGTGGCTAAAGTATATAATACGAGATGTGACCTGTGTCATATTCACAAATGAATGCAAAAAAATATAAAAGTGGCAGGAATATGCAGACACAATAAAGTAATCAGAAACAAGTGGCACATTTAAATCGGACAGCTGTACTCTCTAGGCTAATTTGGTCTCTACCTAACTAGTAATAGCAACGAGCAACAGAAAGTCTAACCCAACGGATCTGGGTGCAGTAAATGTAAAGCAATAGCTATGAACTGTCTAAATGAATAGTTTCAGGTTCAGTAACTACAAACCAATTTAAACACAGTATCAGTACAGCAGTCAGCACAAGCAGTAAAAGTATATCAAACAGGTGATTCAGGAATCTCTAGTGCAATATTGTACAGCAGTAAATGCCACATCCGCGGTGGTGCCTCACAGCAAGAGGTTCTCCCATTCGATTCTCAGCTGGAGTGCGGGGAGTGCCTTCTGTGTGGAGTCTGCATGTCCTCCCCGCGGTTGGGTGGGCGTTCGAAAGACATGCGTAAATGGGCATGTCTTCATTGAATGTCGAGCTGGCACCTCGGTGGTCGTCAAAAATCTACTGCCAATCATTAGCGGACCCGAGTTCTGCTGTGGCGACCCCTAACCGGGAAAAGCTGAAAGACAACAAGCAGCTTTAAATGCCATAACAGTACAGAAGACATGCAATACTACAAATGACAAGAAAGTGATATAAATAACTGAAATAGTCAGTTAATTTGGTTTCTATCTGCTGAGTATCAGTAATGGGCAAAACTCCAGTGCAATCGTAGACATTTCCAGTAGTAAGCAACAATGCCAAAGTAACAAGGTGCAATGGTGCATTATTATTTTAACTTGATAACAGTACAGTTAGTACAACAATGCTAATATCAGCAATGCATCCAGACAAATTGCAGTCAGTGAGTTAATAAATTAAAAAAACAGACAATGACTATAGTGCATGTAATAAGGCAGTAATAAAATAAATTGTGCAACTAAGCAGAAACAGAGAAGGTAGCGAAATGTATATCAACTACAATATGGATGAAGGTTGTCTTTCCTGCTATAGACTCGGTTCTTGTCTTGGTTACCCAACAAGATTAAAAGTGGTTTGCACAGAACTGAGCAAACCTCCAGACATTTAAGGCCTGTAACGCTCTGCCCCCAAAGAAATCAGACAATTAAAACTCAGCCAATGGTCCCAAAGAAGCTGGACATTCAAGAACAGGCATTTCAGTCCTTCATTGGAACTGAAGCCCTAGAAGCAGTCACATGGAAGCCAATGCTCTCATTAGAAGCTGAAACACTGCAAACTTGATCCTAGGAAGCCAATGAAGTCCTTGTAGTGCATTGAAACTGCAGGAATCGAGATAGAAAAGGGTTTGTTGTCTTCTCCTCCTTCTGTGTAGTATTCTCTAGTCTTTAGAGTAGCCCAGCAATTAAGACAGAAACTGAGCCAAAAGGTAAACACATTGGCAAGCAGTACAAAACCAATAAAACACATACTACCTTAGCAGAATAAGCAAATGAGAATTTGACGAAAGCACCCTGAGCCAAATATAGCATTTAAAGTTATAACATAATGCATCTAGTATGAACAACTGACAGCATAAAGTATGACATCATACACACTGCATGTACAAAAGTATTTGCGTAATAATGATTGTATCTAAATACAGTAACATCCAGTGTTAATACCTGACAGAACATGAAATTTGGCTCTACCTTCTCTGTGAGATCAGCAGTATTTACAACAATAATTTTACTTTGGTAAAAGAGGTTACCGTGGATGTGCATGAAAAACTTGAGAAAATTAGTGTAATCAGAATGGTAATATGGTAACTAGCTATTATCATTTAGGGACAATCTATACGTATCAAATAGAGGCTCTTCAAAGGGGTCTTCTAAATGTGACAGATAATGTACCTTATGATATCGCAAGGAAATACATTCCAGCTAAAAAGGGGCACTCTTAGAGAAGACACACTCGGCAATGGGTAGATTGTAGAAAAGTCAATAAATCAGAAGCCATCCCAGCACAAATAAAATATGTAGTTTTTTTCCCCCCATGAGTTTCTACCCCCTCTGCCTTGCCAAAAGTCAAGCTGACTCAAGCCCACATGTTCTCTTGGAGGGGGGAATCCTACTTCAGATCCTCTGATCCACAAGTATTAGAGTCAACCAGAGACTATGTCGTCCAAGCAGCCACTGTGGTGGAAGTGGACATCTGGATCACTGTATGGACTGCCTATACCCCTCTATCTGTTTCTACTATGCTCCCTTGTGCTTGGTCAACAAGGGTCACTGTCACTGGATTCAGTCATGCCCATGTTGTCCCTGGAGAGGCCCCCCACCCTTGCAAAGTCTTCCATGCCCTCCAGCAGAATATGGGTCAGGAAGCATGCTACCTGGATCAACCAGGATGAGCTTACCATCAAGCACCTAAGACAGTAACTGAACCTGGGTCACCTAGGATGCAGTCAGGACTTTACTTCTACACTACCACTGAGATGCTTAGTTGCTCTTACTTTCAATTTAGTAGCTTATGGATGGTAATATCAGTCACTGAGTAGCTCAAATAGTAAAGCACCTAACAGCACACCTATCAACTGTCCAGAATTTCACAGAATGCCAGGACTTTTGCCTCATATTTTTGGTCTGTTCCTCATAAAATTTGTGGGTTTCTGGAAAATCAATAAGCACTGAAGCTACTAAGAAATTTCAAACATTTTGAGTTTCAGACTTCATAACCTTCAGATAATGCAAAATTGAGGTAGGCGTTGTGCTTATCCTGGTTCATGGTGGGGGATTTGTATCTAGCAATGATGTGGTATGGTACTTCTCCAATAGTTAAATGGACATGGAGTAGTTCAAGACAGTCATGCTGTTTGACCAGTCTCCAAGTGTGTTTGGTTTTAATGAAGATGGATACACCTTCACCTTTGGTCCCTTCATGCTCATTTTGAGGTCTGAACGTGTGCAAGGCATTGTAGTGGGTGTTCTCAGTGGCCTTGGACCAAGTCTCGGTAACTGCACAGGTGAAAGCATACTCTCAGGTGAGGAGTGCCTTCCAGGGAGTGCAGTTTCATGTTTCAACTCCTAGCATTAAGCAACACAACACTGAGTTTGTCTGTATTAGAGTTTGTTACGTTGGAAAAATTGTTGTTTTGACATTGCCTAAAAAAGGCACTATGCGAGAGACAAGGGCCTTTGCCAGTAACCGAAAGCCAGGGGGAGGGGAGGTGCAGACCAACTCTAGAAAACCAGCAGGGTCCATCTACCATATCCTCCCAGGCTGACAAATACTGCATCCCCCTGGACTGACACCAGAAGCTGAGCCAATTGTTGAAGTCAATTATTTTTTGTTTATATTGTGGTATCATCCTGGATGAGGATAGGATACTGCTTAGGGCTAGGGACATACCTGTATGGGATACATGATCAGAGAGTTCCATCATGTCTCTCTTAATATAGTCCAGAGAGGTACATCTCAAGTCATTCACTCCAACATGGACTGTCATAACGGTACTTGTTATTGAGTGACCTGAGTGCATGCGTGATCTGTCAGATCCTGCCACCTGATAGGCAGCTGACTGTGACCTTCTTCTTGTCCAGTCTGGTGAGGGGGACATCTGTGTGTCTTACAATGGAACCACCTATGACCAAGACATCTGAAGTGTTTTGCCTCAGGGACTTATATGTTGAGACACATGTTTGTGCGTTGATATGTGTAGTGGTTTCTTTTTGCTTAGTGATGAGTTTGGGTGGTGTGCATTTGGGGGTCCTCTGTTCTTTTGGTGGGCTTTTACTGAGTATTATTTATTTATTTATTTGCATTTGTTTACCGGAAAATTCCGACTGGAAGCAGGTCCTTTTTCAGCTGATGCCCGGGTAGAAAAGCTCCACATCATGTACATGATAAACAGAGATACAAAGTTGTAGCAATAGTAAAGAACATTACAGGTTGTTGGCTTTAATACAATAACAAGATATTGATTATCAACAGTATATACAGTAAATGTTGCAAGTTAAGATAGTTTCTTGCCATTTATAATATTAGTAACAAAGTTGTCAGACAAAATTTTAAAGTATATAAAGACAACTAGCTAATTCTGACTGTGGTTAGTAGTGGCAGTAGTATAGTTGGGTTAAGAGTCTAGATGGGGGGGGGGTTAAGAGTGGGGGTGTTGGTCTGGATTAGAACATGGACAAAGCCAGTGCAAATTTAAGTGGAATTTGAGCGCAGTCTTGAAAAGGCTGCTGGAAGGTAGAGTAGTTATAGAAGGTGGAAGATTGCTCCAACGTTTAGATATGGTACATGAAAATGTGGCTTCTCCTGCTGAGTTTTTGGGTTTGATAACAGTGAGTTAATTTTTGTTGCTTGATCTTAGGGGCCTAGTGGAGTGATAGGGTTGGAGAAGAGTTTGAAGGGAAGGTATGTTATGGGAAAGGGTTAATAAGTTTATGAGCGAGGGTGAGTTGATTTAAGTGAAGGAGTTGTGGGAGTTCTAGGCAGTTTAGTTCTTTAAGGGAGATACAATGATGGCTGTGGTAGGAGGTTCCAGTGGCAAATTTAGCAATTTTGTGACAACAAGCATCCAGCTTGTGTAGGTCTGCCTGTCTAAGGTTGGCAAGTATGGGGGATGTATAGAGTAGGGTGGAGATTAGCTGGGAATTGGTTATGGAGATTCTAGCCACCTTGGTTAGGAATTGCCAGCTTTGATATAATGCACCAAGTTTCTTGTAAACTTTTTTTATTGTGAGAGATATGTGGGTTTCAAATCTAAGTTTGTTGTCTATTTCCATACCGAGTAATTTTGTTTGTTCTGATGGAGAGATGATGGTATTGTCTTTGGCGAGAATGTTGAAGTGGGGGGTGTTTTGAGTGACTTTGGAAGGTGAAGTTTTGCCTTACTTGGGTTGAGTAGGAGCTGAGCATTGGGATAGCCAGCTTTCTACAGAAGAGAATGATTCCTGTGTGATTTGTTGTAGTTCTGGTAGAGTGGGGGCACAGAGCAGATGAGAGTATTGCCATCTACGTACTGTATAAGAGATGCTTGTGTGGTGGCAGTATGTAGGTTGTTAGTGAAAAGTGAGAATAGCAGAGGGCCAAGGATAAACCCTTGGGGAACTCTGAGAGTAACTGGGAGGCGAGGTGATAGGTTATCGTCACAGATTACTGATTGCTGGCGACCGTGTAGATAGCTGTGGAACCAGTTGCAGGCTGATTGTGAGAAGGAGAGGTTGGGGAGAGTAGAGAGTACTAGCTCATGAGATACCATGTCAAAGGCCTTTGAGAGATCTAGAAATATGGCAGTAGAGAAGAGGCTATTGTTTTTGTGATGAAGAATAGTGTTGGTGAAGGAGAGCAGAGCGGAGGTAGTGCTGTGATATGGTCTGAAACCATGTTGGGTTTTGGAGAGGAGATTATTAGCTAGGAGGTAGTTGGAGACATGGGTGTTGATACATTTTTCAAGTATCTTGGAGAAAGGGGAGAGGATAGCAATGGGGTGGTAATTGGAGAGGTCAGTGGAGGGGGTGCCTTTGTGGAGGGGAATGACGTGGGATATTTTCCATATCGTGGGAACATAGCCTTCTGTTATGGAACGGTTGATTAGAATTGAAATTGGGTAGGCTAGTGTATCAGCTGCAATTTTCAAGTATTCAGAGTTGTTAGCTGCGAGTTTGGTGGGTTTAAGTTTTGACAACAGTCTTTTTATGTTGGAGGTAGGTACTGAGGAGAAGAAGAAAGGAGGAGTGGGGGGTTTAGGGTTAGGAGTTGGGGGGGGGCTGTTGTAGGGAAGTGTTTGTTTAGAGATGTTACCGTTTCAGTGAAGTGTTTGTTGAAGGATTCAGCAGTACAGCTTGAGGAGGGGGAAATGGACAGCTAGAGTGTATCAACCTTCCCTGGGTGGAAAATAGTGTAAATAGTGGACCAGAATTGCTTAGCGTTGTGGTTGGGGGGTGGATTTATAGTAGAGGGATTTGTCTAATTTTATTTGCTTTTTGGCTTTATTGCACAGTTCAAGGAATGATTGCCTATCTGAGTTATTTTTTGTTAGTCGCCAGTGCTCCCAGGCCTTATCTCTGGATTTCATTAGGGTTCTGGTGGTCTTTTATAACAATGGGGCATGCCTGGATCTGACTTTGGCATTTCTTACAGAGTGTTTAAGATGGAGAGGAAGGTACTGTTGAAGAAGTGGACAGCCTCATCTAGGATGAGATATTTTAGTGGTGACCAGTTAATTTTTTTGCAGGGAGGAGATGAAGGAGTTGGGGTTAAAGTTGGGCTTGTTCTGTATTTGCCTGTGGATAATGGGCTTGAGAGGATTTGTGTGGTGCCAAATTAGGAAAGTGGGGGAGTGGTCACTAAGACTGTCAAGTAAGCAGCCTGCTAGGTAAGAGTGAGTACCTCCACGTATGTGGGTTTATGTGTCGTGACCTTATTCTGTGTGAAAGGTGAGGTTTGCAAGAGAGGTGAAATGTGTGTGCTGACAACCTGTTTGATGTCTAGTGATTGTAAGTGGTGTAACTTTGCTCTAAATTAATTTATTAGCTTTGTGCTGCTATTAAAATCTCTTCAGCTATAGTTAAATCAAGATCTAGTCTCAAAGTTGTACTGGATTTGTAGCTCTGATCTTGAAGTATGAAACCACTGAAACAGTCAAAAACTCAAAACATTTCAATGAGAAAACCTTGATAGTACAAATTTGGAGTCCCAACCATTCAGACATATTAACCTTAAAGTATATACAGTATACCTTTAATATTGTTTGTGTCTTTCGGCTTTTCCCGGTTAGGGGTCGCCACAGCGGAACTCCGGTCCGCTAATGATTGGCAGCAGAATTTTACGTGCAGAGTTGCCAGCCCTGACGCACAACCTTCAACAAAGGTATGCCCATTTCTCCACACAGAAGACGCTCTAGTTGAAAATCGAACAGGAAAGCGTCTTACTGTGAGGTGACAACACTACCGCAGCACCACCACCGCAGTATAACTTTAATATTGTGTTATTGTAAATTGTAAATTTATTGTGAACATCATGCTTATCTGGATTGCTATATGAGATCCTCTCATATCACAAGTGCATTTTAGTGGCTAATTTCAATTTCTGAAACATTAACTGAATAGATTTTATGGCTAAATGTTGTTTTTCCACTTAATTTTTAGATATCATTACATTTTGTGGATTCACACAGCTGGTCAATGATAATACATATGTGAGTAAATTATTACACCTTGTGGCTTCAAATAAATATACAAGTCTAATTTCTAGCATAAGGTTATGTGAACTTTAGGAAAATTAAACCATAATGTAGTAGGATTTCAGATTGTGAGACCAAGACTATCACAGCCTAACAAGAGATTTAATAATGGTAAAATAGATTATGAGCAAACATTACATAGAAATAAATACTACCTTGAAACTGGGTCAGTTTACGGTAACTAATCCATACATAATACAAATGCCTTTAATGATTATTTTTCTAGAATGTATGGTAAGTAACTTGTGGAAAACATGATATTTATACTGCCAATGATTAAGGTTTCATTAAACAAATTAAAGAAGAATACAATTATGGGGCCAGAAGTCTTACCAGCTATTACGTTAATAAATCTTAAATCTAAATTAGTTAATACTTTATTTTGTTTAATAACATACAATACACTGGGACAGAACCAATGAGCTGGAAGCTTTCCAAAATCACCCAGGCTTATAAAAGAGGTAATACAGAGTATATAAACAATTAAAGACCTGTAAGACTCAGATCTATCTTGAGCAAATGTTTAGAAAGATGCCATAATTAACGTATAGAAAAACAACTGAATAAATTGATATGTACTATTTAATAAATGTAATTTCACATTTACCAATATGATTGATTTTATAATCAAGTTACAACAGCTATGGTTCTAGGCTTAAAATGTAGCATTATCTTTTGGATTTAGCCAAAGCCTTTGAATCATTTCCCCTCACATCAATTCTCATAGTATTGCACTACAGCAAGTATAACAACTATTTAACCAGATGTCTATAAAAGTGGACAACAATGAAACAAACTCATTGTCCAGGGTCCTAAGTCATAAATAAAATGTGGTGTGCCACAGGGATCTATTCTGGGTCGATTTTTTTTAATTATAATTTGGCAAGTATCCCAAAACATAATTCAGTCTGATTAAACAGATATGCAGATGACTGTAAAGTACAGTTTATGAAGAAATTAATAAGTATTTTTTGAACATTTTGGATTGGGTATCAAACAAAGGAATAACATTTAGTACCGACAAGTGCAAGACTTTATTCTTTAAGAAAACCTCTACTTATGTAGCTGTCAATTTGTAGGATTCAATAATTAGTGAAATAGAGGAATATATGAAGTGAGGGATAATTACAAGTAAACTGCCCTTTTCTAAACATGTAGAATCTGGTGTAAATTGAGAAATGTGGTAAGTGAACTCTTTATGAAATATTACAATAAGAGATGGCAACTGCATGGTCAACTTATACAAAGTTAAAAAAAGATCTACATTAGAATACAAAAGTCCATTCTATATTTATAACACTGGTTAGCTTAAAAGGCTTGAGGCTGTTCAAAGAAAATTCACTAAGAGAATAAAATCTGTATTACATTTACCATATAGAGACAGATGTAAACTATTGTTCTCTTTTCACTGTTGTTATTTTAGAAGCATTATTTCAGTAGCCTACAAAGCTTACAATAATAAATGACAAACTGAAAGAACTTTTAGTTCTTACCAAACCACATATGACAGGGAAAACGTTCACAGGCCCACCATATAAATTACTGTGTTGAAATTTATATAAAAAAAAAAAAAAAAAAGACTGTTCTTGAAAAACTGAATTTCCTGCATCTGAAATATGTTACTATTTCAAGTTTTAAAAAGAACTTAGATAAACAGATCAACAAAAAAAGCTTATGATTTAGAATTTTCTGGGCTCCTCAATGGCCTTCAAGCTAGTACACAGTAGACAATCTGTGAACCTATGAACTCTAGCCTCAGAGTTTCTGATGCATAATACATCTGAATTTGAACACAGTTTTAGCCACTTCAAGTTTTGGTACCGCACATTGCAACTGCAAATAAAATATATACTCTAGTGAAATACAGAGGATTTTTACTTCTGAAATACTGAAAATACAAATAAGTATTTGGGAGCTGTGACTGTACTCAGTATTAAACAGGAGTTAACCTCAGTACTCAAAATGACAACAGATAAGGCAATACATCAGACTATAACAGTAAAGGCACATGAACTACAGCCACTGGGACCTGCATTTCAAAGGCTATACTGCTGTCACCATTTGAGATTTCATTATGAAACTTTCAGTTAATAACTACAAGAAGATCAGCTATAAAACACACTTAAGCAATCCACACCACAGAGCTTCCAGTGCAGCACACCTCTGAATTTGCCCCCACAACTTTAGCTGCTTAAAAGCATGGCCGCAGTATATTATAACTGAAAAATATTTACATTTTGTCTGATGAAATGTAGACAATGTTTACTTCTGACATAATGAGAAATCGGTACACATTTTCTGGATATTAGTCTTCCCAACCTTTTCTGCTGAGCTCAAACGGTCACCAGGTGGATAAACACAGTGACAGACTGTGACTCCAAAAGCCATCTGAAATGCTGGATATAGGCTCTAGTTAAGCAAATATATGTTAGTTCCCCTGAAGGAACTTCACATTAAAAATTAAGGGACTTCTAATAAGATGCTTCACTGCAAAATGCACATATACTGTTCCAGTGGAATGTATCCTATCTGAGACGGTACACTAAATTCTACCAAGAAGGAATCACATAAATGTAATGACCATGTTGTTCTATGACAGACACTGCCCCCAACAAACTATAAAAAATAGTCACTGAAAAGTGATAATGTGATTGACCTTTGCCTTTCTACACAACCTGCCCTCCTCCACCTACACAAACAGGCAGCTACTTCTGGAAATCACCTCTCATGAGTAACTGCCAAAAGTAGTGAAGTAACCACCACAGTAATACATTTCCTCTTGCTGCTATAAAGCATCCCACATCTCCGAAGTCAACTGCTATAAGATTTTAAAAAAGCACGTTGTTAGCAGCATGTACAGTAAACACTGCCCACAGATCAAGCTGGTTTCTTACAATAAAAAAGTAAAAACAATTTCAGTAAAATATTGCACACTGGAGCTTTTAGATACCATACTCTGTTTACATCCCCCCCACCATCCTCAGCAAACCATAGCAATAAATGATTTATTGTGATCACCCTACCTGCCTTTTATTTTCATCCAGTGACTGTCCTACAAAAGATAACTACTTCTGGTGAGGTGACCAACTATGATCACCAAAAGCATTTGAAAGACATCACAGTAATGTACACTAAGCTGTTGATACAGTATCCCCAGCACTGATTGTGGTAAAAGTAAAAAAAAGTCTATTCTGCGTATATTATTACATCTGCCCATAGTTCTATCTTGTTTCTTGCCAGAAAGTAAAATAAAAAAGACATGCCTGCAATAGAAAATCATTCCTGAAGATCTTCATGCTTGCCCTCCTTGGTAGTCTATAGCCATCTGAGTCGAGACTGCAGGTTAAGCACTGCAACTGGTTGTTAAGGGTCAATCACTGCAAAAATTTACACTGTACTGTAATACGACACTGGTTGGCTATATGGTTAAAATTCCTGTAGATTTTAACGGAGATCTGCAATTCATTTACTTGGCTAGTACATTTGGTTACTGCATTAGCCAAATAAGTGCCTCACAGATATGCAGAAAAAGAAAAAAAATGTGTTTCGGTGTCCTTACATTAAAACTGGCTATGTGCCAATTTTAAAATAAGAAAAAAAAATACACTAACACCATACCTCGCAACCTCTTAGTGCAAGAAATGTGGACAAAGCCCAACAAAATGGGGGGAACAAAGTCTCAAAAATAGTGACATGTTTTAAATATTGCTCTTATAAACTCAGAAAGTTGCTAGACTAACAGGATTTGTTTTAACATGCATTTTCTTAAAGATTTAAAGTTTGAAACTCAAATGTATATCATTATTTAGTGACTTCAATCCTCAGATCAACCAAATGATGATGGGTTGCAAACTGGCTCAGAGACAGAACCCACAGTGTGAAAGTAGCTGACTCCAAATCAGACTGCCGACTAGTCACAAGTGGAGTTCCAAAGGGTTTGGTCCTGGGTCCTCTCCTGTTTGATATCTACTTCTCTGAAGTCCAGGTCAACACAAAAGGACACTGGCTGACAAAGTTTGCAGACAATTGCAAGTTGGGTGCTATTATTAACTCCCCAAGTGATGTTGGCATCCTACAGAATGGCCCCAATGAGACCAACGACTGGTGTCAGAACCATGGCCTTAAGCTCAATGCCAAAAAAAGTGTGTCGTCATTCCCTTTGGGAAAAACCTTGTTCCCATAAATTACCACATTGATGGTAGTTTACTAAACACAGAAGGCATTATAAGAGATCTGAAAACACAGGTTGACAGCAACCTCCCTTTTGATCACCACATTGCCACTGTGGTCAGATAGTACTTCTATGTGGCACATCTCATTACAAAGGGTTTTGCATCCAGGAAGGAAGAAAGAGGTAATTGTCTCACTCTACTCTTCCCTCATTAGGCCAATCATCAAGTACAATGGCCCATTTGGCATGTACCTCACTAGACACCTGCAACAACTGGAGAGGCCGCAAAACTACCTCACAAAGAGGATCCTAGGACTTAAACACTTGTCCTATATGAACAGACTCAAAAACTCCAACTATTCTCCGTCTCATATCGCCTGCTTACAGGCGATCTCTGCTTGACTTACAAAGCCATGTCTGACCCAGCTCTGTTAGAAATGCTACATCTAAAGAAATCCCAATCCCTCCACACCACATGCTCCAAAGACCTCAACCTCATTACCACAATCAACAGAACATACTGGAGGAACAGGTTCATAACCCAGAGACTGCCCATGCTATGGAATAGACTTACCATACATGTCAAGCAGAGCACCTCACTGACCCTCTTCAAGAGAAATCTTGATGAGTGGATGGGAAATAGAAAATTCACCCCGAGGATAACTCCAGTGGCTCTACTCAACAGAGGCAGTGGAAACTAAGGTCGGGTGGCATGATGCCAAGGTAATCCTATGGCTAGGCATGTAAAGGCCCCAGGGCCATTAGCCTAGTACACACCTATGAACCTATGATTTGCCAGAAAACCACACATTTTATGAGGAACAGACTAAAAATATGAGCCAAAAGACTGGACATTCTGCGAAAATCTGTACAGTTAAGAGGTATGACTAACACTAAGATTGTTCTTGCCTGTCCAATTTGATTAACTTCTTTGAGGTCAGACAGGCTGCAGACAGCAGCCTTTGTTTCACATGACTTATTTGGATCTAACCAAAGTATTCAACACTATTTCCCATACTGGCATCATTAATAAGCTAAATGCCTTAAAAGTAGAGCTATAAATTATGAGGCAGACAGCCAACTGACTGAAAGATAGAAACCACATAATAAAGGTGGGAGACACCTCTAACTAGTAATAAGTCCCAAGGTACAGTACTGGGACCCCTTCACACTGAGCTAATCGAAGGAAGGACACTGAGCAAACTCGGATCTATAATATATAACATTAAGTATCCTGTTTTATGCTTATTTTTTCGAGTTATTTATAGCACTTTGTCTACTGCATACTTTTCTAGCTAGTTTCACTGTGTGTGATGTATTAACTGGAATTTGCCCACTTTTATTAAGCATCTGTTTGGGTTGTTTGATTTTAATAACTTGTTTGCAGTTAAAAGCTTTCTCTAGAGGCTCCTTTATCTGTTTAAAACTTTCATTTAAAGGCTCACTGCTGCTTTTCTGCTGTGGGAAACATTTTTGCAGTTTGTTTCCCACCCTCCCATGTCGTTCTTATAGTTGGTGGCTTTGCAGTTGCCCGCTCCTACTGTAAATTTGATCTGGGACACTCCTCCCAGTCTAGTGTCATTACCTCATTCTACCTAATACAAGGAGAACATTTGAGAAGGCCAACCCACTTAGTTTCTTTCTGCTCCTCCTTTCTCTCTTTCCACTAAAAAAAAAAAAAAAAAAAAATTTCTAAGCTTGTTTCCTGCCTTTCCTGTGGGTAGACTAGTCTGGATACAGATTTGTTGTGTCCAGAACTGTTTCTGGGCTTCTGAGCCCCCACGTCTTTCTGTGTTGGAGGGAAGCCTTCTAGCTTAACTTTGTTTCTTAGAACTAGCCAGTTTTTTAGTTTCAGCACTCAAGTCTGTTTCTTTGAGCTCAGCACTTGTTCAGAACCCGTTGTAAGCACTAAATAAGCTACAAATTACGACAGTCAACTTTCCTCACTTGTCTAGAGGAAAACAGTTTCTAGTACTTAACAAATAAGCACCTATCCAGGCATGTCTAAGGGTCAGCTCCTGGTGTTTTCTCCTGTCTACCTAATGAATCTGGGCATCTTGGGGCAATGCAGCAATTGCCTCATGTACACAGACAACCCTCTCCTCCTACCACCCAACACTACAACCTGTGAAAGATGCACTTATGTAGCCAAACTGGAAGCAAAGCTCTCTTCACCCAAGACTGGACTAGACAGTCAAGAAGAGAAGGTAAACACTTGCACCACACCACACCACACTCATCACATAGTCCCTCAAAACCTACACCACCAAAACACACACATAGAAACACAAAACACACACCTACATTTGCGGAGGCTCTCAGTAAAAACCTGCCCAAGCAACAGGACATCCAAAGCAGAAACACAAGCAACGTCCACCCCCCAACACAACCCAAATGACACACAGCCCACAAACTCAGTGTGCCACTCAACCACAGCCCATAAGGCATAACAGCATATCCAACACTCTAGTCATAGGTGACTCTAGCTGATGTTCCACTCACCGGGCTAAACAAGGAGAAAGTTACTGTCAGCTGCCTGTCGGGTGCCAGGATTCGCCACATAACACATCCACTCAGGTCACTCCACAACAAGTACAAATATGACTCTGTCATTGTCCATGCTGGTGTGAATGACCCGAGACGTACCTCCCTGGACTACATGAAAAGGGACATAGAGGAGCAGTCCAATCTTGTAACCCAGGCAGGTATGACCTTTGCCCTGAGTAGCATCCTGCCATCACCCATAATGATACCACAGTACAAGGACAAAATGATTGACTTCAACAATTGGCTAAGCTTCTGGTGTCATTCTAAGGGCATCCAGTATCTGTCTGCCTGGGATGACATGATCAACAAACCATGATGCTTTGCCAAAGATGTTGCCCCTGGGATTCCGGATACTGGCTAAGGCTCTAGCCACCCCTATAGTGCCTTTTTTAGATTTTTTAGATTCAAATGACAAATTCACCACTATAACAGGTACAAGCAAGCAGAATCTGAGGGTACTGCTACTCAATGCTAGAAGTCTAAACCTCAAAATGCACTCACTTGAGGCACTCCTTAAAATGGAGAACATCGACATCTGTGCAATGACAGAGACCTGGTTCAAGGCTCCAGAGAGTACCCTGCATTACCAGGCTATAATTCATACCACACCTTTCGGCCACCTAACCTGGACTGAGACACTAAAGGTGGAAGCATGTCCATATTCATTAAGGGTATCCACAACTCCAGCCTAGCTGCTCAGCATAATGCATCCGAGATTATCTAAGTGCAACTAACTCTGGACAAGACCGTAATCCAAATTGCAGCTTGCTACAGATCCCTCACCATGCCCCAGGATTCCCACTCCTCATTTCTTCATGCACTGGAAAATATTAGGGTACAACCTAACACCCTAATAATGGGCGATTTCAACTACCCCACCATTAACTGGGAAAACTACTCATGTACCAACTCTTGTGCTCAACGTTTTTTGGAATTCATAAATTCCAATGCCTTGGATCAACTTATCCACACCCCCACCAGGGACACCAATATCCTAGACCTGGTTATTACCAACATGGGCAACTGGTGCTCCACACCACAGGTCAATCCCTCGTTAGTCAGATCTGACCACAAGCTAATCACCCTAGACATCCACATCCCTCCCCCCATTAGGGAAACCACAGTAAAAAATTTCTCCAAAGCCAACTTCATGCTTAAGACAGAAGTGGCAAACTTGCAACACCCATGCTGATGGACAATAGAGGTATGACTGCTGAATCCTACACAAATGCACTTTATAAGCACTTACATGAGTGCATGGATCGTGCAATCCCTAGCAGAACCAAGATGCTATCCTCCAAAAAAAGGAAGCCAGTCTAGTGGTCCCCTGCCATAAACAAACTCTACAACAGAAGAAAGAAACTGTTGCAAAAAAAGAGTAGAATCCCATGATTGGAGGAACTTCGTGGTCAGGCTCAGTAAGAAGCTGTGATCCCTCATAAAATCCTCCAAAGACTCTAAAGACAACCACAAAGCATTCTATAGCTATGTCAAGAATCTCAATGGCAACACTCAGATCTGCTCTGAATTACAGCACAATGGCACTAAATATACAGAACCCACTGATATTGCCAACATCCTGGCAGATAGGTTCAGCGCTAACTTTACCCCTAACTTTACCCCCCTCTCATACCCTAAAGGGCCCATCTCTGTACCAGAAGAATGCAAAGTTCCTGTAATCACGGCTGCACAGGTAAAAAACCCACTCTCCAAAGCCAAGAACACAGCATCCATGGGCCCTGACAACATCCCAGGCTGCGTTCTACATGAACTACAGAATGAACTGACACCCCACCTAAGTACCATGTTCAATCATAACCTCAGGCTATGTGCCTACTGAATGGTGCACAGTGACTGTTATCCCACTCCACAAAGGGGGAGCCACCACGGACCCCAGAAACTACTGCCCCATTAGCCTGACAAGCATGCACTGCAAGGCTATGGAATGTATCATCATGGAACTTATAAACAATGACACTGGTAATCTCCAAATTCAGGACCCCACCCATTTCAGGTTTGTAAAAGGCAGATTATGCCTCCTAAACCTGACAGACTTCTTTGAAGCAGTCACCAAAGCAGTAGATGAGGGTAAGGTGGTTCACAAAGCCTATCTAGATCTTGCCAAGGCTTCTGACACCATCCCCCACTCTGGAATTATAGATAAACTCACTAAACTAGGTATAAATCCCTATGTCACAAGATGGGTTGCCAACTGGCTCATTGACAGAACCCACACTGTGAAAGTAGCAGACTCCAAATCCAACTTCAGACCAGTGGCAAGTGGAGTACCACAGGGTTCAGTCCTGGGTCATCTCCAGTTTGGTATCTACTTCTCTGAAGTACAGGCTAACAAAGTTCGCAGATGACTGCAAACTAGGAGCCATAATCAAAACTCCAAAAGATGCGGACATCCTACGAAAGGGCCTCACTGAGATAGATGCCTGGTGTCAAAGCCATGGCCTCAAGCTCAATGCCAAAAAGTGCATTGTCATTCCTTTTGGTAAAAACTCTGTACCCATGAACTACCACATAGGCAGTAGTCTACTTAACACAGAAAGTGAGATAAGAGAGCTTGGGACACAGCTGGACAGTAGTCTCTCCTTTGATAATCACATCGCCACAGTAGTCAGAAAATCCTTCTACGTGGTAGACCTCATCACAAAAGGTTTCTCATTCAGGAAAAAAAGAGGTCATTGTTCCCCTCTACTCATCACTCATTAGACCCATTATAGAGTACAACACCCCTTTTGGTATGTACCTCACAAGACATCTACAACAACTGGAAAGGCCGCAGAAATACCTCACAAAGAGGATTACCGGCCTCAAACATATGCCTTATGCAGACCGTCTAAAAAAACTGCAGCTTAACTCTGTCACATATCGCCTACTCAGAGGCAATCTCTGCCTAACACACAAAGCTATGTCAATCCCAGAGCTTTTGTACATGCTCCACTTAAAGAAATCCCAATACCTCAGAGCTACACGCACTAGAGACCTAAACCTTGTCACCACAATAAACAGAAAATGCTGGAGGGATAGATTCCTGTCCCAGAGACTTCCATACTCTGGAACAAACTACCTATCTATATCAACCAAAGCTCCTCATTAGCACTCCAAGAAAAATCTTGATGATTGGATGGGACATAGGAAATTCACCCTGGGGATCACTTCTGTGGCTCTGCTCGACAGTGGCACAGGAAAATAATTTTCTTGGGTGGCGAAAGCTAAGGTACGTTTTGGCTAGGCTTATATAGGTCCTAGGGCCAACAGCCTAGTACCTACCTATGAACCTTCCTTTTGGCATCTGCTTCTCCAATCACCATACTGGATAACAAGACCTTTGGTGAACCAAATATCCAAAAGACTGCAGACTGGGTGCTACTATCAAACCTCTCCCTGATACCCATTCACTACAGAAGAAACTAACCCTTGTAGACAATGGTTGAATAAAAAAGGGCTAAAATTAAATGTGAAGAAGTATACATTTGTTACATTTGGTAACCCAACTCTTTCCCTCAACGTATAGTATAACCAATATCCCCACTCTATAATGATATAAACAAATCTCTCTCTCTCTCTCTCAGTATACTCTTACAGCCAATACCGCAACAAAATGATAATACAGTATAGGCTCTTGGACCCTGGGAGAATAGTTTCCTGACCTTCAACCACCATGTAGGAACTGCAGTTAGGAAATTTTTCTAGTTAGCACAACTAATACTTAAAGGTATATCATCCATATCAATAGAATATGTCATCCCTCTGTATTTAGTCCTAGTTAGATCAACTATTCACTACAATGCTCCCCTTTAGGATGCAACTCTTTAGGTGTACTAAGCAACTGGAAAGGCCCCACATATTCCTAACCAAGAAAAATTGCTGACCTACAGTTCACTGAATTACCAGAAAAGGCTAGAAGTGTTATCCCTTTTTTGATTTCTTATAGACTCTTGCAGGGATGACCTATGCCCTGCTTTCCATGCCATTACAAACCCCATCCTCCAAGATCTCCTGTATTTCATCAGTCAAATAGTTCCAGTAATACCAGAACTAGAAACTTAAACTCCACCAGCACATAAATTAAACCTACTGGAGAGACAAATGTATTACCCAGTGCCTACCCCACCACTAGAAAAGGCCTCCCCTACAAGTTAAACAAACTGACATTCTAGCATCCTTCAAATTAAATCAAAATGACAGAATGTGAACCAGTAACTTTACTCTTTTGAGTGACTCGCTGTGTCCTTATTGAGAAGGGGTTACAGAATGAGGGTGTGTATTGGCAAAGCATAAATGGTATTGTGACTGAATTGTCTTGTATTTCCTATAGTCATATGACATCTAGCCATCCCATTTACTTTAAAATAAACATGGAAGAAGTGGAGATAGTGACAGATATTAAAGATATTTGCAGATAGTGATCATAGCGATCTCTGCAGATGGTGATTTCAGCCACAGAATCAAAAGAGGCTTAGTTTTTGGACGGAAAGCTGTAGCAAACCTAGTTAAGATTTTAAAAAGCAAAGTCATCACACTGTTAACAAAGGACCATATAGTCAAAGGTATGTTATTCCCAATAATAGCATATGGTTGTGGAAGTTGAATTGTAAGTATGGCTCTATAGTGGAATACACCAATGCTTTTGAACTGGGCTGCTGGAGAAACTCTTGAAAATTCCATGGACTGCATTAAGATCAAATCAGTCATTACTGAAGGAAATAAACCCAGACTGTTTTCTGGGAAACCTGAAAGTAAAATTAAAACTCATAGGTTCATAGGTTCATAGGTTCGTACTAGGCTATCTGCCCTAGGGCATTTATAAGCCTAGCCAGAGTGTGTGTGGCTTTCACCACCCCTTAGGATGAGAATACTACGCCCTTTTAGGGTTTAGTTTACTGTGCCTCTGTCTAGTAGTGACACAGAGATGACCCCCGGGGTAAACTTACGATCTCCCATCCACTCGTCAAGATTTCTCTTGAATAGAGTCAGTGAGGGGCTCTGCCTAACATGGATTGGGATTCTGTTCCAGAGTGTAGGGAGCCTCTGGGTTATGAATCTGTCCCTCCAGCACGCCCTATTTATTTCTGTGTTGAGGTTTAAGTCTCTTGCTCTCGTGGCTCTGGTGGATTTGGATTTACTGAGGTGGAGCATGTCCATTAATTCCGGATTGGACATGGCCTTGTACGTCAGGCACAGATCACCTCTGAGTAGGCGGTATGCGACTGAATAGAGCTGGAGTTTTTTCAGTCGGGCAGCATATGACATATGTTTAAGACCCTTTATCCTCTTGGTGAGGAACTTTTGGGGTCTTTCCAACTGCTGCAGGTGACGAGTAAGATACATCCCAAATGGGGCATTGTACTCAATCATTGGCCTGATAAGAGAAGAGTACAGGGGCACAATGACCTCTCTTGATCTAGATGTGAAACCCTTCATGATAAGGTGGGCAATATAGAAGGTCTTCCTAACCACTTTGGCAATGTGAGTGTCAAATGAGAGGTTACTGTCAACCTGGGTCCCAAGGTCCCTGATTACCTCTTCCGTACTTAATGGATTACCACCTATGTGATAATTTGTGGGTACCTTGTTTTTCCCAAAGGGTATGACTATACATTTTTGGCATTCAGCTTAAGGCCATGGCTCTGGCACCAATTATCCAATTCTATGAGGCCTCTCTGAAGGATGTTTGTGTCCGCTGGAGTATCAATTATGGTGCCCAGTTTGCAGTCATCTGCGAACTTTGTCAGCCACAATCCTCCTATGTTTGCCTGTACCTCGGAAAATAAATGCCGAACAAGAGGGGTCCCAGGACTGAGCCCTGTGGGACACCGCCAGACTGGCTTAGAGTCTGACATAGCTCCAGCAACTCTGACCCTGTGGGTTCTGTCCTTGAGCCAGTTTGCAACCCATCTTGTGACATATGGGTTTACATTTAAGCTGGTGAGTTTGTCTATGATGCCCGAGTGGGGTATTGTGTCAAAGGCTTTGCAAGGTCAAGGTAGGCTGTGTGAACTGCCTTACCCTCATCAATGACCTTAGTGACTGTTTCAAAAAGTCGATCAAGTTCAAAAGGCAGGATCTGCCTTTGACAAAGCCAAATTGGGTAGGATCCAATGTCTGTAGGTCCCCAATGTCTTTGTTTATGAGTTCCATAATGATCCTCTCCATAGCTTTGCAGACCAGGCTCGTCTGCTTATGGGGCGGTAATTTCCAGGGTCCGTAGAAGCACCGCCTTTGTGAAGTGGTACCACTGTCGCCGACGCCACTCTTTGGGTAATATCCTGTAGTAAGGCTAAGATTAAACAGCAGCCTTATGTGTGGTTTTAGTTCCTCTTGGAGTTCATGTAGCACACAGCCCGGGACACCGTCCGGTCCCATTGATGCTGTGTTTTTAGCTTTAGAGAGGGCGGCTCTCACCTGGGCATCTGAGATATTAGGGAGGCTACACTCTGCTGGGATAGTTATTTCTCCTTTTGGGGGAGGGAGGAGAAATTTGCACTGAACCTGTCTGCCAGAATGTTGGCAATCTCAGTGGGTTCAGTGTATTTTGTATCATTTTGGACTAACTCTGAGCATATCTGGGAGTTTCCACCCAGGTTTCTAACATAGTTAAAGAAGGCCTTGTGATTGTCTTCTGTGTCTTTTGCGATTTTTCTCTCAAAGTTGGCCTTGGATGATTTTATGAGTGATCGTAGTTTTTGCTAGTACTGATCAGAGATGCCTTCCCTTTTAGGATTTTGCTCTGTCATGTAGTAGCTTCCTCCTCCTGTTGTAGAGTTTGTTTATGGCTGGCGTCCACCAGACCGGGCACCTGCCTTTGGGGGAATGGGTCTTGGTTTTATTTGGGATTGCATGATCCATGCATTCTTGAAGGTGCCCGTAGAAGGCATTTGCGAAGGATTCAGCAGTGTGGGTTGTGGTTTCCACTAGCCCAGGGGCCATGAAGGATACCATTTCAGTCTTAAGAAGTGTGAAGTTGGCTTTTGAGAAGTTCTTCACTGTGGTCTTTTGTGCAGGGGGTGGGGGCGGGATGTGGATTTCCAGTGAGATTAATTTATGGTCTGATCTTACCAAAGAGGGATATACTTCCGGTGTGGAGCATTTTGTCCCTATGTTTGTGATGATCAGGTCTAGTATATTGTCTCCTCTTGTGGGAATGGTGACCAGTTGTTCCATTACATTGGAGTTTATGAATTCTAGGAACCTTTGGGCTAGGGTGTTGGGGCTTGAGTAATGTTCCCAGTCTATGTTTGGGTAGTTGAAGTCTCCCAATATAATGGTATTTGGAGACATTCATACTCTCTAGTGTCTTCAGGAAGGCTGTGTGGGGTTCCTGAGTTTGAGAGGGTGGTCTGTAGCATGCTACAAACTGTAAGGCAGTTTTGCCTATGGTTAGTTGCACCTGGATGGTCTCCGATGCTTCGTGCATTGCCACTAACCTGGAGGTGTGGGTATCTTTGATGAATATGGATACTCCCCTCCTTTGTGGTTCGGTCCAAGTTTTGGGGCGGAAAGCATGATATGAGGTAAAACCTGATAGTGCTGGGGTGCTCTCAGGAGCCTTGAACCAGGTTTCAGTCACTGCACAGACATCATGTTCTCCATACTGAGAAGGGCTTCGAGGGTGCATCTTGAGGTTTAGACTTCTGGCATTGAGCAGCATTACCCTTAGTTTTTTCCACTTGTGTTTTCTAGGGAGGTAGGTTTGTCCTTTGAGCCTTGCCTAAAAAGGCACTATGGGGTGGCAAGAGCCTCAATATCCGGAAGCCCAGGGTGACAGGTGCAAGCCATCCCTTGAAGCAGCGTGGCTTGTCAAGCATGTCATCCCAAGCAGACAGACATTGGATCCCCTTAGAATGACACCAGTAATTTAGCCAATTGTTAAAATTGATCATTTTGTCTTTGTACTGTGGCATCATTCTTGGTGAGGGTAAGATGCTGCTCAGGGTCAGGGTCATACCGGCCTGGGCTACATAATCAGAGAGCTCCTCTATGTCTCTTTTCATGTAGTCCAGGGAGGTACGTCTCAGGTCATTCACACCGGCATGTACAATGACTGAGTCATATTTGTACTTGCTGTGGAGTGACCTGAGTGCTTGTGTTATGTGGATTCTAGCGCCCGATAGGCAGCTTACTGTGACCCTCTCCTTGTTCAGCCTGGTGAGCGTCAGTGTGTCTGACTATGGAGTCACCTATTACAAGTGTGTCTGGCATGTTGTTTGGCCTTAAGGGCTGTGACTGTTTAGCACACTGACTATGTGAACTATGTGTTGCATGTGCTATGTCTTGAGATATCGGTTGCTTGGGTGTCTGCTTTGGAGGCCTCTGTTGTTTTGGTAGATTTTTAATCAGCACCTCCAGTATGTTTTGTGTGTTTATGTGTTTGGTTTGCAATTGTGATAGTTCTATGTGAGACTGGGTTTGTGGTGTGCGTGGTTACCTTCTCCTCCTGACTGGTCTTGCCAGTACTGAATTGAGGGAGCTCAGCCTCCAGTTTGGCTATATAGTTGCATCTCTCGCATATATTTGTATTTGTTGGGAGGAGGAGAGGGTTGTCTGTGTACATGAGGCAATTGTAACATTGCCTCAAGATTCCCAGATTCACCAGCTGAACAGGAGAGGATGCTAGCAACTGACCCTTCGACATGCTAGAAATAGTGAAAAAGATTGCTGTGTAACTGAGTCAGAAAGGACCTATAGGGAAATGGGTGCTCAAGGGAATTTAGGTGAATGAAGTACTTTCTTTTGTTTAAGAGTGTTTTACTTGTATAAAGAAATGCTTTAGGAGCAAGTGCTGAGCTTTTCAGATAGAGTATAGGCTGTATAGATTGCAAGTAGAACAGTTCTAAGGGAAAAATTGAAGAGCAGACTTTACGGAGCCAGAAATAGTTTAAACTTGATTAACCGGCGCTGCCCTATGCTGCTCTATGAGCAACTTTGCGCTAATTCGAGCTAAAACGTGCTAAAGCGCGCAAAAGCGGGCTTTATAGCAGGGGGTTGAAAAGAGCCAGGAATTGACCCAAAATGGCCAATAAACTACAAGTTTCTGGGCTGGAACCCATCCTCTAGGGACAAATAGGTTGCTCAGTGCTCCCCACTCCCACTGGTGAAACAAAGAAGCTTCCTCTTATCCAAATAAGGGTATGGATAGCACAGGAACCAAGACAAAGCCCAGAGATCAGCAAAATCTGAAGACTGGACTATTCTAGTTCAGAAAAGCGGAAAACAAGGATATATATATATATATATTTTTTTTTTCACAGAGAAGGAGAAAAGATACAGTAACAAACAGTAAATGCTATAATACTAGCGACTTTAGTGTGTTAGCCTAACAATTAAATTAACAAAATAACTTTTAAAGTGCTAACAGTATAAATTCAACACAAGAACAGTAAAACAATATGCAGAGCAGTTTTTTGTTAAATGCAGTCGAGATGCAGTACTTTAAAGCCAGAAAAAAATACTTATAAATCCAGGAAAGTCACTCTTTCACTCTCTGCTGCTTGCAGAACTCTTCAGGACACCACGAGGAGCTGTGCTGAGTCTGTTATAAGTAAAAAGCACGCAAAAGCGGGCTTTATAGCAGGGGGTTGAAAAGAGCCAGGAATTGACCCAAAATGGCCAATAAACTACAAGTTTCTGGGCTGGAACCAATCCTCTAGGGACAAATAGGTTGCTCAGTGCTCCCCACTCCCACTGGTGAGACAAAGAAGCTTCCTCTTATCCAAATAAGGGTATGGATAGCACAGGAACCAAGACAAAGCCCAGAGATCAGCAAAATCTGAAGACTGGACTATTCTAGTTCAGAAAAGCGGGAAAACAAGGATATATATTTTTTTTTTTTCTTTTTTCACAGAGAAGGGAGAAAAGATGCAGTAACAAACAGTAAATGCTATAAAACGGCTAGCGCACTTTAGTGTGTTAGCCTAACAATTAAATTTAACAAAAATAACTTTTAAAGTGCTAACAGTATAAATTCAACACAAGAACAGTAAAACAATATGCAGAGCAGCTTTTAAGCGAAATGCAGTCGAGATGCAGTACTTTAGAAAGCCAGAAAAATACTTATAAATCCAGGAAAGTCACTCTTTCACTCTCTGAGAACTCTGCAGGACACCACGAGGACCTGTGCTGAGTCTGTTACAAGTAAAAAGCAAAGCGGGCTTTATAGCAGGTTGAAAAGAGCCAGGAATTGACCCAAAATGGCCAATAAACTACAAGTTTCTGGGCTTGAACCAATCCTCTAGGGACAAATAGGTTGCTCAGTGCTCCCCCACTGGTGAACAAAGAAGCTTCCTCTTATCCAAATAAGGGTATGGATAGCACAGGAACCAAGACAAAGCCCAGAGATCAGTACCACAGGGTTCAGTCCTGGGTCATCTCCAGTTTGGTATCTACTTCTCTGAAGTACAGGCTAACAGATGACTGCAAACTAGCAGCCATAATCAAAACTCCAAAAGATGCGGACATCCTACGAAAGGGCCTCACTGAGATAGATGCCTGGTGTCAAAGCCATGGCCTCAAGCTCAATGCCGTGCATTGTCATTCCTTTTGGTAAAAACTCTGTACCCATGAACTACCACAGGCAGTCTACTTAACACAGAAAGTGAGATAAGAGAGCTTGGGACACAGCTGGACAGTAGTCTCTCCTTTGATAATCACATCGCCACAGTAGTCAGAAAATCCTTCTACGTGGTAGACCTCATCACAAAGGTTTCTCATTCAGGAAAAAGAGGTCATTGTTCCTCTACTCATCACTCATTAGACCCATTATAGAGTACAACACCTTTGGTATGTACCTCACAAGACATCTACAACAACTGGAAAGGCCATGAAATACCTCACAAAGAGGATTACAAACATATGCCTTATGCAGACCGTCTAAAAAAACTGCAGCTTAACTCTGTCGCATATCGCCTACTCAGAGGCAATCTCTGCCTAACATACAAAGCTATGTCAATCCCAGAGCTTTTGTACATGCGCCACTTAAAGAAATCCCAATCCCTCAGAACTACATGCACTAGAGACCTAAACCTTATCACCACAATAAACAGAAAATGCTGGAGGGATAGATTCCTGTCCCAGAGACTTCCATACTCTGGAACAAACTACCTATCTATATCAACCAAAGCTCCTCATTAGCACTCCAAGAAAAATCTTGATGATTGGATGGGACATAGGAAATTCACCCTGGGGAACACTTCTGTGGCTCTGCTCGACAGTGGCACAGGAAAATAATTTTCTTGGGTGGCGAAAGCTAAGGTACGTTTTGGCTAGGCTTATATAGGTCCTAGGGCCAACAGCCTAGTACCTACCTATGAACCTTCCTTTTGGCATCTGCTTCTCCAATCACCATACTGGATAACAAGACCTTTGGTGAACCAAATATCCAAAAGACTGCAGACTGGGTGCTACTATCAAACCTCTCCCTGATACCCATTCACTACAGAAGAAACTAACCCTTGTAGACAATGGTTGAATAAAAAAGGGCTAAAATTAAATGTGAAGAAGAATACATTTGTTACATTTGGTAACCCAACTCTTTCCCTCAACGTATAGTATAACCAATATCCCCACTCTATAATGATATAAACAAATCTCTCTCTCTCTCTCTCAGTATACTCTTACAGCCAATACCGCAACAAAATGATAATACAGTATAGGCTCTTGGACCCTGGGAGAATAGTTTCCTGACCTTCAACCACCATGTAGGAACTGCAGTTAGGAAATTTTTCTAGTTAGCACAACTAATACTTAAAGGTATATCATCCATATCAATAGAATATGTCATCCCTCTGTATTTAGTCCTAGTTAGATCAACTATTCACTACAATGCTCCCCTTTAGGATGCAACTCTTTAGGTGTACTAAGCAACTGGAAAGGCCCCACATATTCCTAACCAAGAAAAATTGCTGACCTACAGTTCACTGAATTACCAGAAAAGGCTAGAAGTGTTATCCCTTTTTTGATTTCTTATAGACTCTTGCAGGGATGACCTATGCCCTGCTTTCCATGCCATTACAAACCCCATCCTCCAAGATCTCCTGTATTTCATCAGTCAAATAGTTCCAGTAATACCAGAACTAGAAACTTAAACTCCACCAGCACATAAATTAAACCTACTGGAGAGACAAATGTATTACCCAGTGCCTAACCCACCACTAGAAAAGGCCTCCCCTACAAGTTAAACAAACTGACATTATAGCATCCTTCAAATTAAATCAAAATGACAGAATGTGAACCAGTAACTTTACTCTTTTGAGTGACTCGCTGTGTCCTTATTGAGAAGGGGTTACAGAATGAGGGTGTGTATTGGCAAAGCATAAATGGTATTGTGACTGAATTGTCTTGTATTTCCTATAGTCATATGACATCTAGCCATCCCATTTACTTTAAAATAAACATGGAAGAAGTGGAGATAGTGACAGATATTAAAGATATCTGCAGATAGTGATCATAGCGATCTCTGCAGATGGTGATTTCAGCCACAGAATCAAAAGAGGCTTAGCTTTTGGAAGGAAAGCTGTAGCAAACCTAGTTAAGATTTTAAAAAGCAAAGTCATCACACTGTTAACAAAGGACCATATAGTCAAAGGTATGTTATTCCCAATAATAGCATATGGTTGTGGAAGTTGAATTGTAAGTATGGCTCTATAGTGGAATACACCAATGCTTTTGAACTGGGCTGCTGGAGAAAACTCTTGAAAATTCCATGGACTGCATTAAGATCAAATCAATCATTACTGAAGGAAATAAACCCAGACTGTTTTCTGGGAAACCTGAAAGTAAAATTAAAACTCATAGGTTCATAGGTTCATAGGTTCGTACTAGGCTATCTGCCCTAGGGCATTTATAAGCCTAGCCAGAGTGTGTGTGGCTTTCACCACCCCTTAGGATGAGAATACTACGCCCTTTTAGGGTTTAGTTTACTGTGCCTCTGTCTAGTAGTGACACAGAGATGACCCCCGGGTGACTAACTACGATCTCCCATCCACTCGTCAAGATTTCTCTTGAATAGAGTCAGTGAGGGGCTCTGCCTAACATGGATTGGGATTCTGTTCCAGAGTGTAGGGAGCCTCTGGGTTATGAATCTGTCCCTCCAGCACGTCCTATTTATTTCTGTGTTGAGGTTTAAGTCTCTTGCTCTCGTGGCTCTGGTGGATTTGGATTTACTGAGGTGGAGCATGTCCATTAATTCGGATTGGACATGGCCTTGTCGTCAGGCACAGATCACCTCTGAGTAGGCGGTATGCGACTGAATAGAGCTGGAGTTTTTCAGTCGGGCAGCATATGACATATGTTTAAGACCCTTTATCCTCTTGGTGAGGAACTTTTGGGGTCTTTCCAACTGCTGCAGGTGACGGGTAAGATACATCCCAAATGGGGCATTGTACTCAATCATTGGCCTGATAAGAGAAGAGTACAGGGCACAATGACCTCTCTTGATCTAGATGTGAAACCCTTCATGATAAGGTGGGCAATATAGAAGGTCTTCCTAACCACTTTGGCAATGTGAGTGTCAAATGAGAGGTTACTGTCAACCTGGGTCCCAAGGTCCCTGATTACTTCTTCCGTGCTAATGGATTACCACCTATGTGATAATTTGTGGGTACCTTGTTTTTCCCAAAGGGTATGACTATACATTTTTGGCATTCAGCTTAAGGCCATGGCTCTGGCACCAATTATCCGTTTCTATGAGGCCTCTCTGAAGGATGTTTGTGTCCGCTGGAGTATCAATTATGGTGCCCAGTTTGCAGTCATCTGCGAACTTTGTCAGCCACAATCCTCCTATGTTTGCCTGTACCTGAAATAAATGCGAACAAGAGGGGTCCCAGGACTGAGCCCTGTGGGACACCGCTTGTGACTGGCTTAGAGTCTGACATAGCTCCAGCAACTCTGACCCTGTGGGTTCTGTCCTTGAGCCAGTTTGCAACCCATCTTGTGACATATGGGTTTACATTTAAGCTGGTGAGTTTGTCTATGATGCCCGAGTGGGGTATTGTGTCAAAGGCTTTTGCAAGGTCAAGGTAGGCTGTGTGAACTGCCTTACCCTCATCAATGACCTTAGTGACTGTTTCAAAAAGTCGATCAAGTTCAAAAGGCAGGATCTGCCTTTGACAAAGCCAAATTGGGTAGGATCCAATGTCTGTAGGTCCCCAATGTCTTTGTTTATGAGTTCCATAATGATCCTCTCCATAGCTTTGCAGACCAGGCTCGTCAAGCTTATGGGGCGGTAATTTCCAGGGTCCGTAGAAGCACCGCCTTTGTGAAGTGGTACCACTGTCGCCGTACGCCACTCTTTGGGTACGTATCCTGTAGTAAGGCTAAGATTAAACAGCAGCCTTATGTGTGGTTTTAGTTCCTCTTGGAGTTCATGTAGCACACAGCCCGGGACACCGTCCGGTCCCATTGATGCTGTGTTTTTAGCTTTAGAGAGGCGGCTCTCACCTGGGCATCTGAGATATTAGGGAGGCTACACTCTGCTGGGATAGTTATTTCTCCTTTTGGGGAGGGAGGAGAAATTTGCACTGAACCTGTCTGCCAGAATGTTGGCAATGTCAGTGGGTTCAGTGTATTTTGTATCATTTTGGACTAACTCTGAGCATATCTGGGAGTTTCCACCCAGGTTTCTAACATAGTTAAAGAAGGCCTTGTGATTGTCTTCTGTGTCTTTTGCGATTTTTCTCTCAAAGTTGGCCTTGGATGATTTTATGAGTGATCGTAGTTTTTTGCTAGTACTGATCAGAGATGCCTTCCCTTTTAGGGATTTTGCTCTGTCATGTAGTAGCTTCCTCCTCCTGTTGTAGAGTTTGTTTATGGCTGGCGTCCACCAGACCGGGCACCTGCCTTTGGGGGAATGGGTCTTGGTTTTATTTGGGATTGCATGATCCATGCATTCTTGAAGGTGCCCGTAGAAGGCATTTGAAGGATTCAGCAGTGTGGGTTGTGGTTTCCACTAGCCCAGGGGCCATGAAGGATACCATTTCAGTCTTAAGAAGTGTGAAGTTGGCTTTTGAGAAGTTCTTCACTGTGGTCTTTTGTGCAGGGGGTGGGGGCGGGATGTGGATTTCCAGTGAGATTAATTTATGGTCTGATCTTACCAAAGAGGGATATACTTCCGGTGTGGAGCATTTTGTCCCTATGTTTGTGATGATCAGGTCTAGTATATTGTCTCCTCTTGTGGGAATGGTGACCAGTTGTTCCATTACATTGGAGTTTATGAATTCTAGGAACCTTTGGGCTAGGGTGTTGGGGCTTGAGTAATGTTCCCAGTCTATGTTTGGGTAGTTGAAGTCTCCCAATATAATGGTATTTGGAGAGACATTCATACTCTCTAGTGTCTTCAGGAAGGCTGTGTGGGGTTCCTGAGTTTGAGAGGGTGGTCTGTAGCATGCTACAAACTGTAAGGCAGTTTGCCTATGGTTAGTTGCACCTGGATGGTCTCCGATGCTTGTGCATTGCCACTAACCTGGAGGTGTGGGTATCTTTGATGAATATGGATACTCCCTCCTTTTGTGGTTCGGTCCAAGTTTTGGGGCCGGAAAGCATGATATGAGGTAAAACCTGATAGTGCTGGGGTGCTCTCAGGAGCCTTGAACCAGGTTTCAGTCACTGCACAGACATCGATGTTCTCCATACTGAGAAGGGCTTGAGGTGCATCTTGAGGTTTAGACTTCTGGCATTGAGCAGCATTACCCTTAGTTTTTTTCCACTTGTGTTTTCTAGGGAGGTAGGTTTGTCCTTTGAGCCTTGCCTAAAAAAGGCACTATGGGGTGGCAAGAGCCTTGGCCAATATCCGGAAGCCCAGGGTGACAGGTGCAAGCCATCCCTATGAGCAGCGTGGCTTGTCAAGCATGTCATCCCAAGCAGACAGACATTGGATCCCCTTAGAATGACACCAGTAATTTAGCCAATTGTTAAAATTGATCATTTTGTCTTTGTACTGTGGCATCATTCTTGGTGAGGGTAAGATGCTGCTCAGGGTCAGGGTCATACCGGCCTGGGCTACATAATCAGAGAGCTCCTCTATGTCTCTTTTCATGTAGTCCAGGGAGGTCGTCTCAGGTCATTCACACCGGCATGTACAATGACTGAGTCATATTTGTACTTGCTGTGGAGTGACCTGAGTGCTTGTGTTATGTGGCGGATTCTACCTCCCGACAGGCAGCTTACTGTGACCCTCTCCTTGTTCAGTCTGGTGAGCGGTACGTCAGTGTGTCTGACTATGGAGTCACCTATTACAAGTGTGTCTGGCATGTTGTTTGGCCTTAAGGGCTGTGACTGTTTAGCACACTGACTATGTGAACTATGTGTTGCATGTGCTATGTCTTGAGATATCGGTTGCTTGGGTGTCTGCTTTGGAGGCCTCTGTTGTTTTGGTAGATTTTTAATCAGCACCTCCGAGTATGTTTTTGTGTGTTTATGTGTTTGGTTTGCAATTGTGATAGTTCTATGTGAGACTGGGTTTGTGGTGTGCGTGGTTACCTTCTCCTCCTGACTGGTCTTGCCAGTACTGAATTGAGGAGCTCAGCCTCCAGTTTGGCTATATAGTTGCATCTCTCATATATTTGTATTTGTTGGGAGGAGGAGAGGGTTGTCTGTGTACATGAGGCAATTGTAACATTGCCTCAAGATTCTAGATTCACCAGCTGAACAGGAGAGGATGCTAGCAACTGACCCTTCGACATGCTAGAAATAGTGAAAAGATTGCTGTGTAACTGAGTCAGAAAGGACCTATAGGAAATGGGTGCTCAAGGGAATTTAGGTGAATGAAGTACTTTCTTTTGTTTAAGAGTGCTTTACTTGTATAAAGAAATGCTTTAGGAGCAAGTGCTGAGCTTTTCAGATAGAGTATAGGCTGTATAGATTGCAAGTAGAACAGTTCTAAGGGAAAAATTGAAGAGCAGACTTTATGGAGCCAGAAATAGTTTAAACTTGATTAACCGGCGCTGCCCTATGCTGCTCTATGAGCAACTTTGCGCTAATTTGTGCTAAAACAAGCGGGATTTATAGCAGGGGGTTGAAAAGAGCCAGGAATTGACCCAAAATGGCCAATAAACTACAAGTTTCTGGGCTGGAACCAATCCTCTAGGGACAAATAGGTTGCTCAGTGCTCCCCACTCCCACTGGTGAAACAAAGAAGCTTCCTCTTATCCAAATAAGGGTATGGATAGCACAGGAACCAAGACAAAGCCCAGAGATCAGCAAAATCTGAAGACTGGACTATTCTAGTTCAGAAAAGCGGGAAAACAAGGATATATATATATATATATATTTTTTTTTTTCACAGAGAAGGGAGAAAAGATACAGTAACAAACAGTAAATGCTATAATACGGCTAGCGCACTTTAGTGTGTTAGCCTAACAATTAAATTTAACAAAAATAACTTTTTAAAGTGCTAACAGTATAAATTCAACACAAGAACAGTAAAAACAATATGCAGAGCAGTTTTTTAAGCGAAATGCAGTCGAGATGCAGTACTTTAAGCGAAAGCCAGAAAAAAATACTTATAAATCCAGGAAAGTCACTCTTTCACTCTCTGCTGCTTGCAGAACTCTTCAGGACACCACGAGGAGCTGTGCTGAGTCTGTTACAAGTAAAAAGCATAGCGGGCTTTATAGCAGGGGTTGAAAAGAGCCAGGAATTGACCCAAAATGGCCAATAAACTACAAGTTTCTGGGCTGGAACCAATCCTCTAGGGACAAATAGGTTGCTCAGTGCTCCCCACTCCCACTGGTGAGACAAAGAAGCTTCCTCTTATCCAAATAAGGGTATGGATAGCACAGGAACCAAGACAAAGCCCAGAGATCAGCAAAATCTGAAGACTGGACTATTCTAGTTCAGAAAAGCGGGAAAACAAGGATATATATATTTTTTTTTTTTTTTTTCACAGAGAATGGAGAAAAGATACAGTAACAAACAGTAATGCTATAATACGGCTAGCGCACTTTAGTGTGTTAGCCTAACAATTAAATTTAACAAAAATAACTTTTTAAAGTGCTAACAGTATAAATTCAACACAAGAACAGTAAAAACAATATGCAGAGCAGCTTTTTAAGCGAAATGCAGTCGAGATGCAGTACTTTAAGCGAAAGCCAGAAAAAATACTTATAAATCCAGGAAAGTCACTCTTTCACTCTCTGCTGCTTGTAGAACTCTGCAGGACACCACGAGGACCTGTGCTGAGTCTGTTACAAGTAAAAAAGCGCGCAAAAGCGGGCTTTATAGCAGTGGGTTGAAAAGAGCCAGGAATTGACCCAAAATGGCCAATAAACTACAAGTTTCTGGGCTTGAACCAATCCTCTAGGGACAAATAGGTTGTTCAGTGCTCCCCACTCCCACTGGTGAAACAAAGAAGCTTCCTCTTATCCAAATAAGGGTATGGATAGCACAGGAACCAAGACAAAGCCCAGAGATCAGCAAAATCTGAAGACTGGACTATTCTAGTTCAGAAAAGCGGGAAAACTAGGATATTTTTTTTTTTTTTTTTTCACAGAGAAGGGAGAAAAGATACAGTAACAAACAGTAAATGCTATAATACCGCTTGCGCACTTTAGTGTCTTAGCCTAACAATTAAATTTGACAAAATAACTTTTAAAAGTGCAAACAGTATAATTCAACCACAAGAACAGTAAAACAATATGCAGAGCAGTTTTAAGCGAAATGCAGTCGAGATGCAGTACTTTAAGCGAAAGCCAGAAAAATACTTATAAATCCAGGAAAGTCAGTCTTTCACTCTCTGCTGCTTGTAGAACTCTGCAGGACACCACGAGGAGCTGTGCTGAGTCTTTTACAAGTAAAAAAGCGCGCAAAAGCGGGCTTTATAGCAGGGGGTTGAAAAGAGCCAGGAATTGACCCAAAATGGCCAATAAACTACAAGTTTCTGGGCTGGGACCAATCCTCTAGGGACAAATAGGTTGCTCAGTGCTCCCCACTCCCACTGGTGAAACAAAGAAGCTTCCTCTTATCCAAATAAGGGTATGGATAGCACAGGAACCAAGACAAAGCCCAGAGATCAGCAAAATCTGAAGACTGGACTATTCTAGTTCAGAAAAGCGGGAAAACAAGGATATTTTTTTGTTTTTTTTTTTTTCACAGAGAAGGGAGAAAAGATACAGTAACAAACAGTAAATGCTATAATACGGCTAGTGCACTTTAGTGTGTTAGCCTAACAATTAAATTTAACAAAAATAACTTTTTAAAGTGCTAACAGTATAAATTCAACACAAGAACAGTAAAAACAATATGCAGAGCAGTTTTTTAATCGAAATGCAGTCGAGATGCAGTACTTTAAGCGAAAGCCAGAAAAAATACTTATAAATCCAGGAAAGTCAGTCTTTCACTCTCTGCTGCTTGTAGAACTCTGTAGGACACCACGAGGAGCTGTGCTGAGTCTGTTACAAGTAAAAAAGTGCTCAAAAGCGGGCTTTATAGCAGGGGGTTGAAAAGAGCCAGGAATTGACCCAAAATGGCCAATAAACTACAAGTTTCTGGGCTGGAACCAATCCTCTAGGGACAAATAGGTTGCTCAGTGCTCCCCACTCCCACTGGTGAAACAAAGAAGCTTCCTCTTATCCAAATAAGGGTATGGATAGCACAGGAACCAAGACAAAGCCCAGAGATCAGCAAAATCTGAAGACTGGACTATTCTAGTTCAGAAAAGCGGGAAAACAAGGATGTATATATATTTTTTTTTTCACAGAGAAGGGAGAAAAGATACAGTAACAAACAGTAAATGCTATAATACGGCTAGCGCACTTTAGTGTGTTAGCCTAACAATTAAATTTAACAAAAATAACTTTTTAAAGTGCTAACAGTATAAATTCAACACAAGAACAGTAAAAACAATATGCAGAGCAGTTTTTTAAGCGAAATGCAGTCGAGATGCAGTACTTTAAGCGAAAGCCAGAAAAAATACTTATAAATCCAGGAAAGTCACTCTTTCACTCTCTGCTGCTTGTAGAACTCTGCAGGACACCACGAGGAGCTGTGCTGAGTCTGTTACAAGTACTGTAGCTACATAATGTGAATACAAGATTCACTACAGAGGACATTGATGAAGGGAAAGATCAAAGGCAAAAGAAGAAGGGGGCAGCAGAATCTAAAATGTATACACAGCATGAATACGCATACATCTGAACTGTACATATATTTACAGAATGCCCCGATTTTTGCCTCATATATTTGGTCTGTTTTTCATAAAATTGTTGTTTTCTGGCAAATCATTAAAGACTGAAGTCAGAAAATAATTACAGATATTTGAGTTTCAGACTTCACATCCTTCAGAGCCACGGTGGTGCAGCGGTTAGCGTTGTCGCCTCACAGCAAGAGGTTCTCCTGTTTGATTTTCGGCTGGAGCGCCTTCTGTATGGAGTCTGCATGTCCTTCCCGCAGTCGAGTGACGTTATAGACATGCAGGTAGGTGCGAGCGTGAATGGGTGTGCCTTCATTGAAGGTTGGGTGTCGGGCTGGCAACTCGGCACCATAAAAATCCACTGCCAATCATGAGCGTACCAGAGTTCCACTGTGGCGACCCCTAACCGGGAAAAGCCAAAAGTCTCACTTTATATCCTTCAGAAAATTCATATTAAAGCAAAACCTGTTATTCTATCAACATTCTAAGTGCAATATTTAAAACTGTCCCTATTTTTGGGCCTATGTCCCCCCAGTTATTTATGGCTTTGTCCAGATTTCTTGATCTAAGAGGTTGAGAGATATGTGAATATGAATGTGCAAAAGCTTAATGAACCAGTTCTTAGGTTCATAGGTTCATACTAGGCTATCTGCCCTAGGGCATTTATAAGCCTAGTCAGAGTGTGTTTGGCTTTCGCCACCCATTTTAAATGAATTCTGCTATGCCCTTTTTCGAGGTTAGTATACTGTGCGCCTCTAACAGTGACACAGAAGTGATACCCGGGGTAAACCTACTATCTCCCATCCACTCATCAAGATTCCTCTTGAAGAGACTTCTTGACAGATAGGCCTGACATTTTAATATATGTGAAGACATGAAAAGCTGGACTTGATTAAATGATTACTACAACAACAACCAGTTTTTACCTGTGGATACACATGACGGTTGCAAACAAGTTACTCTGAGCTGAAACATTAGAAAAGAACTACATGGACTGTTCAATTTCTGAGACATTTTAAAAACTGAAGTGAACTGTATGTCCTGAATAGTGTATTTTGTTTTTCTTTTTGTTGTTATACTTGCACTGTAAATACTCTGCATCTCATACATTGTAAATAAACGTCACTACATTCTCAACCACAGTAAGACTATTGCTTTACAGAACATGTTATAAAATAGCACATCTAAAATCTGTTTTCTTTATTTACTTATTATTTTACATTTGTTTATCAGGAAAGTCCAGCTGGACATAATGTCCTTTTTCAGTGGAGGCACAGGGAGAAAAGCTCCAAAATGAAAAGTAACATAGCAGCAAAAGTGGTAATAAAGTACAAAACATAGCAATACAAGCAGTAGGTAACACAACAACTGAGTATAATGCAGTCAAGAGTATTTATGGTTACATTTTAAGTTACTGAAAGAAAAACAATAGCTAAGTGTCTAGCTCAGCAGATGTGATAATCATAACAATTTACAAGGAGTTTAATGCAGTCTGCAGCAATGCTTAAAGTAGTCCTATACAAATAGGCAGAGGGGATTAGGTGGAAGGGTAATGAGCAAAGTGGGACAGGGGAGTGTTCTATCCCAGAGAGCTGCAGGAACAGAGCCAGGTCCTTGCAAGGTGGGTTTTTAGGAGCTTTTTAAATTGTACTGTTGAGGGGATGGTCACTAGTAAGTTTGGTGGTAGGCTGTTCCAAATCTTGGAGGTATAGTTGGAAAAAAGAGATTCACCTTCTGAGTTTTTTACTTTAGTGACTTGAAGAAGACGTTTATTGTTAGAGCAGAGGGATCTGGAAGCAGAGTAGGGTTGAATGATATCTTTGAGGGCTGGGGTGTTTTTAGAGTGGTGGAGAATTTTATGAGCTAGGGTTAGTGGATTAAAGTGTAGGAGGAGTTGGGGGAGTTCCAGCCAATCAAGCTTTTTGAGAGATAAACAATGATGTGACTTGTAAGATGCGCTGGTGGCAGATTTGGAGATTTTGTTGCAACAAGCTTCAAGTTTGGCAAGGTCCATTTTGTGGAGGTTGTTTAGGACTGGGGAAGCATATAGGAGTGTTGATAGAAGGTGTGCCCTGGAAACTGTAACTTTTGCGTTTTTTGTTAGAAATTATTTACATATATATATATATGGGTCTACCTGAAAACGCCAAAAGTCCACAACACCGGCAACGAGAACACCGACACCGGAAGATCGACAACGGAGAAGACTGAAAGTTGAGAATCCTGACGCTGAGAACACCGACATGTTAAGGTAAGTGTGCGATAGGGACGGATATTAGGGTCAGGGTGTGGGTCAGGTAAGTGTGCGATAGTGACGGACTTTAGGTTTAAGGGTGGGTTAAGTGAGTGAGGGTTAGGGTGCGGTTACGGTAAGTGTGCAATAGTGACGGACCTGAGGGTTAGGGGCAGATTAAGTGAGTTAGGGTTAGGCTGCGGGTAAGGTAAGTGTGCGATAGTGACGGACCTTAGGGTTTGTGTTAAGGTTAGTGCATAGATAGTTGTGTATGTAAGGTTTAGTGTAGGTTTGTAAGGTTTTTGGTGTGCTTGTGTTGTGTGTGTGTTTTTTGGGAAAGGTATTTGTTTTGTTGATTGTCGGGATTGTGGTATGTCGGGCATGTGAAGTTTCTTATTTTTGTACTTTCGGTTTTGCCGTGTCAGTTATTTTATTGTCTGTGTTTTGGCATGTTGGTGTTATCAGGTAGACCCATATATATATATATATATATATATATATATATATATATATATATATATATATACAGACATACATACATACATATATATCTGTATATATGTTTCTAAGCTACTTTTGCATGCTCTATATGTTGCATCAGATGGCCATGGGCAGATATCCATTTTGGGCAGCTGATTTTGTGCTATTATTTCTAAGTCTATCAGTTTTTTTTTTTTGCCTGAGGCCTAGCAGCTGTAGAACTCTTATTTCCAAGCATTAAAAATACTGAAATACAATGAAATCAGATCTCGGAAAAAATAAAAATGCCTACAGTCTGTACCAGGTATGTTTATCACATACCTTTGTTTCTCACTTTCCTCCTAAGCTACACCAATCTGCCTCCAGTGTTACTCTTATGCAATGCTTAAACAGACATTCACCAAGTACAGATGCCAACAACAGATGCCAGCATAAAATATCAAGCTTAGCAGCTACGTTTTCATCTAATGGAAAATTCTTCTATCTTCCCTGAACCACTCTGTTTGCACATGCTTGCAGTGCCAATGCCCGAAACTAAATAAATACACTTCTGTGAAATTCAAATGCCATTGGTAGCATATAACTGCATACAATAAACAGTAGTTTGGTAGTAAGAACTGCATTGTTGTTTTCTTATTTTATTACTAGATAACAATCTTCTACAAATTTCTAAAGACATAGAATAATCATTATATTTTGAAGTACAGACCTGCTGAGAAGAATTTCGGTATAGGTGGTCCACCATCATCCATATTTCTTTGGGAATATCGAGTGGTTTCTCCTCTAAGTCGCTGAACTCATTAAGCTGGAGGGGTCGCAAACACTGAAAGGATATTATTGCTGTTATTAAGTGCAGTCAAAATGTAATTATAAACTGGTACAAACTGCAATCAGAAATAAATGCTTTTTAACTACTCCACCGATATTAGAGATCAAATTAATATTCCAAGTGGAAGAGAAATGTTACCTTCTTCCACATCTATCCATGAAGAATCTCAGATGCTCTTGATGGAAAAGTCAACATACTGCCTTTAGAATCGGTCTTTAGGAGTGTTTACCCTTAAGCCATTGGAATACCACACATTTAAGTTGTCATGCCCAAATAATGCAAGAGGACAGCCTTACAACCAAACCACTGGACTCATCTGCTGCAGTGAAACATTAATGAAAGAGTGTTTCTGAGTGGCTACATGCATCACAGCAAATGAACAGCAAAGTGATTCCTTGGTACCAAGGAGCATGTTAGCTCTTTAAGGTCACTTTCTACCAAAGCGAAATACTGATATGTAACATTTCACCCTCTATACAGATTTTCAAGAGGTACTTCCGCAATCATTCAAAGCAATGAGATCACATCCTTCTATTGTTCCATGCAATCTCACATTTCCCTACACTGAAGATAAATGGCAAGATAAAAAAATGCAATATCCAGTTCTTCAGCAGAAAGTAATGACACTAATTTAATAAAATAAAATCTAAATGCATCTTTTGTATCATAACCCTTCCATGCCAATCTTACTTTCTAACCATGTACTCGGGCATAAGGTCCTAGAAACACAGCTGCATTCCATGAGAGCAGAAGAAAAGTTAACGAAGCACTCATTTCAGAAGTCTAGCATAAATATCCAAGAATGTATTAAGTACTAAGCACTAACATGATCAGACTTTAGCCTGTGGAAGGGTTTTTCAAAGTATTTTGAGAGATCCAGGTAGAAGCAAAACAAAGTAAATTCTTAAGGAATGATTATGCAAAAGGCAGGCCTAACAATAAGATGTGCTCCCAAAGTACAGATACAAGCTAAAAATAACAGGATTTAGGATGCGTACAGCATCTCTTACCAAAACACCTTGAAAACCTATCTCATTACTGGCACTTTTCTTAATGCAAATCATGGGAGACATCTGTTTTGTGAAAATTCATAGCCCTCAAAATATGAAACTGAAGCTACCTGTATATATCAATGGTACAAAGGAACCTTTTACATCTGAGGCTCTGGGAAGACCAGAAGAAGATTATGTACATAGTTAAAGCAAATACTGAAGACTGTCTCCAGTTAAAAGCAAGGATAAGTTTTTATTGAGTTGCTCTTCCCAAGTTACATTAAATAGGGCTCCTAAACATTAAAGTCAGGAGTTCAGCTATCATTCCAACATAGATAAGGGCAGCCAGAATGACAGTAGATCTGTCAATAAAATGCCTGAAAGGGGAAAGCAAACATTTCTACTCAAAGTTTTTTTAATGGGAGGTCTCAGGTGGAGGGTATAACTTGTGAACTGTTTAGTTAACCAAGAATGGGCATTATGTCTTACTCTCCAATATATATTCAAAGGTTAAATGAGTGAAGAAACGCACCTTTATAGAACAGTACCTAATACCCAGATCAAAGGCATCTGAACAATCAGAGCACTCATGGCAGGAACCAATTGATGATGCTCAGCTTAGAAACTGCAGGAGAAGTGCTTTTTTTTTGGATACTCTCAAGTCAAGAAGATGGAAAATTTTTGAGCCAATGAAAAAATCTGATACTATCCATACAATACCTAGAGGGGGAACAAACTCTAGTGAAGGAATAAACCCCTAAGGCAGGGGTTGATCACTACTCTTCAACTCCCATAGAAAAAATATTTGTACTAATCATTCCCTTATTGCTGCCATTAGGAACAAACTCAAGAAGAATGATAACTTCCTGTCTGGTGAAGAAGTCCTCTTGAAGAAGTTCCCAAGAACTATGCAGCACTCTTGCATCTTCTAGGTAAACAGAGCCTTAATGTTCTCTCTAAGGTCATGAGCACTGCATCAATGGGCCCAGACAATATCCCAGGATGCCTACTAAATAGCATGAAACATGACCTATAAGGCTGTCTGTAATTGCTATTTAACTGTAGCCTCCAAACAGACTTCATACCTCATGACAGGAGAAGAGCAGAGTAATTCCTCTGTGCAAAAGTAGGCCATCTACAGACCCTAGAAACCACAGACCCTTAAGTCCAACTAGTCTCATATGCAAGGCCATGGAAAGACTTATAATGGAAATGATACCAATAATGATGTAGCAAACCTCCAGACACTGGACCCAACCCAAATGGTTTTGTCAAGTGCAGTTCATGCCTACTCAACCTGGTGGATTTTTTGAGAAGGTCACCAGAGCAATGGATGAAGGCAAAATAGTTCACACTGCATCTGAAACAATTCCCCACTTGGGCATTGATGCAAACTCAAAAGGTTAGGTAAAAACCCTTATGTCACCCGGTGGATAGCTAACTGGGTCACAGATTACAAAGAGGCTAGTCACAAGTGGAGTCCCTCAGGGATCGGTCCTGGGACCGCTCCTTTTTGGCATTTATTTCTCTGAAGTTAAGCCCAATATCAATTGCCTCTGGCTAACTAAATTTGCAGATGATTGCAAATTAGGAGCTGTCATTAAATCCCAACCACACTGACACAAATGTTCTCCAGGAAGGGCTGACACAGACAACCGACTGGTGTCTGAGCCATGCACTAAAACTAAATTCTAAGAAATACATAATAGTATCCTTCAGAAAGTTATCCACCCCTAGTAACTTTCATACTTACAATGCACCCCTTAGAGTTGACCCAGTAGTCATGGACTTAGAGACACACATAGACAGTAATCTAGCCTTTGGCCATCACATGTCCACAGTAGCGAGGAAATCATTCTGTATTGTGAAACTTATAAACAATGGTATGGAATCTAGGTCCAAGGAAGTCATTGTTCCACTGTATTTGACATTCATCACACCTGTCACTGAGTACAATGCCCTCTTTGGTATTTACCTAACCAGGCATAACCAACAATTGGAATGTCCATACATGCTCCTCACTTAAAGAATACAGGGTGTAAGTAACATGTCCTATGCAGACTGCCTCAAGGCCCTAACCCTGTATTCTGTTTCCTACAGGCTGTTGAGGGGTGATCTATGCCTAGCATACAGGGTATTGTCAGACCCAACTCTGATGTACTGCCTGCATATCCACAAAACAAACAGTACCAGAATTACCCATTCTAAAGACTTAAACATTGCCTGTGGCATAAACAGGACCTGTGGGGAGACAGGTATGTATGACTACCCTGTCTCTGGAACAGGCTCCTCATCCATGTGAAGTAGTGTTCCTCTCTAACTCAATTCAAGTGTTATGTGGACAAGCGGATGGGGAACAGGAAATCCATCCCTAGCTTGGCACCTATGTCTCTGATGGACACAGGCATCCTGTAAATGGTTCATCTCTCAAGCCCCCACTTGTGAATGTTTCATCTCCGAAGCCCCTGCTTACACTTATCAAGGGTACCAGAACTTGTCAAAGATTTGGGATGCACGGCTAGGGTTAAAAAGGCCCTTGTGGTCGTTAGTCTAGTACACACCTATGAACCTATAAAAGCTAGACTCTATGGACAGAATCAGCTTATGATTCAGTGCATGTACAAAGCAGTTTTTACTTGTTAAACAGGGACATACTGCAGCTCCTCCTCCAACCCATTTTGATGTACTGTAACACACATACAAGGTGTCTGAACTGACAGAGAATTCCTGTAACAGAGCTTTTGCAGATCAAATGTATAAAGAATGGTCCATCAGCTCCAAGAAACTGATATGTAATTCCTGCTAAAAAGGGGTCCAAAAACCTAGAGCTGTAAAAAAGAAATATATAATTATGCAGCACTACCACAAAAACCTCTGCTAAACAGGCAAAGGGAAGCTGCGGAAATTAAATAAGGATACATCACACCTGGCATCACAGGAAAAGTATGCCATTCTACTAAACCATCATGCAAATTTAAATGAAAGAAGTATACTACTGATGTGACAAATGTGACTCCAAATGTAAAGTGAAAAGCATACAACATTAAACAACTATATGGAAATAAAACAGAAGGAGAAACTACAAATGTCTAAGACCTTACCATAACAGTATACATTAGTAAAAACTATAAGGAAAAACCTAGCCAAACTAGTGTTTTCACTGTATGACTCCTCAAAACCTCCTGTAACACAGGACTATAGGATATATGCAAATAAACCCTTAAGGAACATCAGGTGTTTCAGCTATATGTTATCTGAATGCAATGACTTTTTTAACTTTATTTATGGATACATTCAGGCCACTAAAGCCAAGACCCACTAGCTTTGGGCTCATCCAGACTCTGCTACACTTTGCTGTGAAGGAAAGGTTAGTTTGCTTTTATTTTTTGTATTACTGTATTGCCTTTCTATATTTTGAATACTGTAGTTTGTTTTCTTTACCTTGTGTTTTGCTTGCATTCTGTTTTAACAGCATATTAAAACTTCAAAAGAGACCACAGCTCTCTCTGTTCTGAGTCGGGCAAAATTTTTTCCCGCCCTTCCACCCATTTAAGTTGTCTTGTTAAATACCACTGTCTTTCTAGTTGCCCGCCTCTTATGTTAATCTGACCATATATCTCATTTCTCTCTACTTTCACTGGCTTATGTGAGTAATCACAAAATCATCATTTTTGAAATCCCACCCTTCAATTATTTAAATTTATTGGCCATCCTACAGTATTTCATAGTACCAAAATACAAAAGTGACCACCTTTCAATCCATCTTGCTGTTTTAAAAATAGTAACTCTCCACTAAACCTTAACTTTTTAAACAGGTAAAACTCAAGTTACCTACTTTCACATCTAACTTCTCTAGTGCACACTGCAGAGTGCATTCTTTTCAATCTTACCTTTAAGCATCCCTGTGACTAGCACTTTCTCTAATACCTGCTGGAAAGCACTAGGAAGCCTTAAACTCATACAAACACTGAACTCTCCTTGTTAACAAGGAGAAATTAATAGCAGGCACTAAACAGCCTATAATTGCAAAGTACCTTGCTAAGGAAACAGCTCCTATACTTTACAAAGAAAAAAAAAAAGCCCCAAACCAGGCATGTCCAAGGGTCAGCTTCCGGTGATTTCTCCTGTCCACCTGGTGAATCTGGGCATACTGGGGCAATGCAGCAATTGCCTCATGTACACAGACAACCCTCTCCTCCTACCACCCAACACTACAACCTGTGAGAGATGCACTTACATAGCCAAAATGGAAGCAAAGCTCTCTCCACCCAAGATTGTGCTAAACAGTCAAGAGGAGAAGGTTAACACCCACACTACACCTCAAGCAACACATATCCCTTCTAAACCCGCACCACCAACACCCACATATAGCAACACTAAATCCACATATGCAGAGGCCCTTAACTGTAACCTGCCCAAGCAACAAAGACCTCTGAAGCTGAAGCAAACAAACACCAATCACAACCAATGTTTCACATAGTTCACAACACCAGTATGCCACCCAGCAACAGCCCTAAGGCAAGACAATGTACCTAACACTTTAGTCATAGGTGACTCTATAGTCCGGCACACTGATGTCCCTCTCACCAGGTTGAATAAGGAGAAAATTACAGTCAGCTGCCTGTCGGGTGCCAGTATCCGCCACATAACGCATGCACTCAAGTCACTCCACAACAAGTACAAATATGACTCTGTCATTGTCCATGTTGGAGTGAATGACTTGAGACGTACCTCCCTGGACTACATGAAAAGAGACATGGAAGAGCTCTCGGATCATGTGGCCCAGGCAGGTATGACCCTAGCCCTGAGTAGCATCCTGCCTTAGCAGAATGATACCACAATATAAGGATAAAATGATTGACTTCAACAATTGGCTAAGCTTATGGTGTCATTCAAAGGGGATCCAGTATCTGTCTGCCTGGGATGACATGATTGACAGACCACGATGCTTTGCCAGAGATGGTCTGCACCTGTCGCCCCTGGGATTCAGGTTACTGGCTAAGGCTCTTGCCACCCCTATAGTGCCTTTTTTAGGCAAACTTCAAAGGACAAAACCACCGTAACAGGTACAAGCATGCAAAATCTGAAGGTAATGCTACTCAATGCTAGAAGTCTAAACCTCAAAATGCACTCTCTCGAGGCACTCCTAAAAATGGAGAACATCGATCTCTGTGCAGTAACTGAGACCTGGTTCAAGGCTCCAGAGAGCATCCCTGCAATACCAGGCTACAACTCTTACCACAATTTTTGGCCACCAAACCAGGACCGAAACACTAAAGGTGGAGGAGTGTCAATATTCACCAAGGATATTCACACCACCAGGCTAGTCGGCCAACACAATTTGTCTGAAATTCTCCAAGTGCAACTAACACTAGGTAAGACTGCAATCCAAATTGTAGCTTGCTACAGATCCCCACCATACCCCAAGATTCTCACTACACCTTTCTAAACATACTGGAAAATATTAAGATAGAACAAAACACCCTAATACTGGGTGATTTTAACTACACTGCCATTAACTGGGAAAACTACTCATGTCCCAACACCTTTGCGCAACGGTTCTTGGAATTCATAAATTCCAACGCCCTGGATCAACTAATCCATAGTGCCACCAGGGGCTCCAGTATCCTAGACCTGGTCATTACCAACATGGGAAATAAATGCTCCATACCTATGGTCACCCCCTTGTTAGTCAGGTCTGACCATAAGCTAATCACCCTTAACATCCACATCCCACCCCGTCCCCCCAGTAAAGAAACAACCATAAAAAACTTCTCCAAAGCCAACTTCATGCTACTCAAGTCAGAAGTGACAAACTTCATGACACCCATGCAGATGGGAACTGAAAGTTCAACTGCTGAATCCTACACTAAGGCACTGTACGAGCACATCCACTCATGCATGAATCGTGCCATCCCAAATAGAACCAAAATGCTCTCATCCAAAAAGGAAGCCAATCTGGTGGTCCCCTGCCATAAACAAACTTTACAACAAAAGGAAGAAACTTTTGCAGAAAAGAGGAAAATCCCAGGATGCAAAAACTCCTTACTAGCCTCAGTAAGAAACTGAGATGCCTCATAAAATCCTCCAAAGCTAGTTACGAAAATAAAATTGCCAAAGATTCCAAAGACAACCACAAAGCATTCTATAACTATGTCAAGAATCTAAATGGCAATGCTCAGATCTGCTCTGAGCTAAAACAGAATGGCATTAAATATACTGATCCAAGGATATTGCCAGTATCCTGGCAGATCGATTCAGTGCCAACTTCACCCCCCTCTCACCCTCTAAATGGCCCATCTCAATACCGGAAGATTGCCAAATTCCATTAATAATGGCCACACACGTACAAAACGCACTCTCTAAAGCCAAGAATACAGCATCCATGGGACCAGATGACATCCCGGGCTGTGTACTACATGAACTACAATATGAACTGGCATCTCACCTAAGTGTCATGTTTAATCATAGCCTCACCTCAGGTTTCGTGCCCACTGAGTGGCGCAGAGCTACAGTTATCCCAATCCACAAGGGGGGATCCACCTTGGATCCCGGAAACTACCGTCCCATCAGTCTGACAAGCCTTATCTGCAAGGCCATGGAGCGTATTATCATGGAACTTATAAACAAAGACATTGGCAACATTCAAGCACTGGACCCCACCCAGTTTGGGTTTGTGAAGGGCCGATCTTGTCTCCTGAACCTGATTGACTTCTTTGAATCAGTCTCCAGAGCCATGGACAAGGGTAAGGTGGTCCACACAGCCTATCTAGACCTTGCCAAGGCCTTTGACACCATCCCCCACTCTGGAATCATAGATAAACTTACTAAGTTGGGCATTAATCCCTATGTCACCCAATGGGTTGGCTAAATGGCTTACTGATAGAACCCACACTGTAAAAGTAGCCGACTCCAAATCCAGCTCCAGACAAGTAACAAGTGGAGTACCTCAGGGTTCATTCCTGGGGCCGCTCTTGTTTGGCATCTACTTCTCTGAAGTACAGGTCAACACAAAGGGACTCTGGCTAACAAAGTTTGCAGATGACTGCAAACTGGGAGCCATTATTGAATCCCAAATGATGTGGATACTCTACAAAAGGGCCTTACAGAAACAGATGCTTGGTGCCAGAGCCATGGGCTCAAGCTCAATGCCAAGAAATGTATTGTTATCCCCTTTGGGAAAAACATGTATCCATGAATTACCATATAGGTGGCAGTACACTAAAAACAGAAAGTGTGATAAGAGACTTAGGGACACAGGTGGACAGTGGTCTCACCTTCGATAACCACATCGCCACAACAGTCAGGAAATCCTTCTATGTGGCACACCTCATCACGAAGAGCTTTTCATCCAGAAAAAAGGAGGTCATTGTCCCACTGTACTCATCCCTCATTAGATCCATTATAGAATACAACGCCCCATTTGGTATGTACCTCTCAAGACATCTGCAACAACTGGAAAGGCCTCAGAAATACCTCACTAAAAGAATCACAGGCCTAAAGCAGATGCCCTACGCTGACCGCCTTAAAAAACTCCAGCTATACTCTGTCGCATATCGTCTACTCAGAGGGGATCTCTGCTTAACATACAAGGCCATGTCAAACCCACAACTGTTGGGCATGCTACACTTAAAGAAATCCCAATCCCTCAGAGCTACACGCTCCAGGGATCTAAACCTTGTCATCACAATAAACAAAACATGCTGGAGGGATAGGTTCCTGACCTAGAGACTCCCCAGACTCTGGAATAGATTGCCCATACATGTAAAGCAGAGTGCCTCTTTGGACCTCTTCAAGAGGAACCTTGACGATTGGATGGGAGAAAGGAAATTCACCCCAGGGATCACGTCAGTCGCCCTGCTAGACAGGGGTCCAGGAAAGTAAATAATGTGAGAAGAAATATCCAGGGAATTGTTATGGCTAGGCTTGTATAGGCCCTAGGGCTGATAGCCTAGTACCAACCTATGAACATGCATGTTAGTGGGGTTTGGCTTTAGTGGCCTAGGCTAATGTATGCATAAATAGACTTAACAAAAAGTCATGGGCATTCAGAAACCATATAGCTGAAACACCCGATGTTCCTTAACAAGTCATTTGCATATATCTCACAGTCCCCTGTTGCAGAAGGTTTTGAAGAATCATTCAGTGAAACTCTAGCTTGAAGTCATAAGAAGATTGAAATATGCATGTTCACAGCTAGTGGGGTTTGGCTTTAGTAGCCTGAATGTATCCATAAATATATGTAACAAAATAAGTCATAGGCACCATACAGCTGAAACACCTTATGTTCCTGAATGGGATATTTGCATCTATCCCATAGTAGTCTGTTACAGAAGGTTTCGAGGAATCACAGTAGTTTGCCTAGGTTTTTCTTGTAGTTTTTACTAAATGCATTGGGTGTGTGACCTTTTTATTCTGATTAAAAGTAAACATTTGAATAGATCACCGTTGCAGTACTAATGATTTATGGGATGCATCCTGCTAAGGATACCATATGTCCATCCCATCTATGAAAGCTTAGGGACTTTCTTCTTGTGCTGTACATCTGATTTATAACCAATGCACAAAATTGCATGTTGGTACTTAGGGGACCTATGGCCACTGAAATCCTCTCACCTCTCATACTCACAGAAAGGGCTGAGGCTAATACTCATGGAGGATAGATTCAAATACACTAGAAAAAACAAGAGGGTGGAAAACTAAGGGAAGAGGTCCACCTCAGCCAAGGAGATGAAAACAAGAAAGAGGAAGGGGATGGGTGAATGCACTGCAACAATGATTAGTTTTAACAACTACTGCTATGGTAAGGACTTACAGAACTGTGCTGTGTTTTTCATTAGATCATAGTTGCACTATTCCTCACTTATGGGACAATTCCAAAGCTTTCAGGAGGAAAGAGTAGAGACTGAAGGATCAAAGTTGGAGTACCACAAACCTTGAAGAATGGTTCGGGCAGAACCTGCTCCAGCTCTTTAAAAGGCACCTATTTGTAATATTTTGTGGAAGTGTGAACTGAAGACCACACAGCTGCCTCTTGAATGGACTTAGACTTAAAGCCTTTAAAAAAAACAGCAGCCATAGCTCTGGTAAAATGGCCATTTACCTTTCCTGAAGAGTCTTACACAGAAAGGAGCAACAGAAATTAATAAAAAGGGGTGGCCACTTTGAAATGGTCTGTTTTGAGACTGGAAGGCCTCCTTCAAAAGAGTTGATCACACTTTCAGGCTTTTCTGAAGTGAATCTCAGCTAGTGGATATCCAATAAATGAAGAATTATTTTTATTTTATTTTTGGATTAGAGAAAGAAAGCAGGAAGGTGTATGAATTGGTTTAGAGACAACACAGTAACAACTTCTGTCATAAAAGAAAACTCAGCACTCATTCTGTGTGGGGGGGCAAACCCTTGTCCTTCCCCTTCTGATTATATACAACAACTCTGAGATTGCACTATAGCAGGAAAAGGGCAAATTCCCAGACCCTGCTGTACTGTGTTCTATTGAGTTCTTCTTTTTGACCTTTTGTGTTCCTTATAAAGCTGTTCAGAGTTTTGGCTGTTCAGCAATATAAATGTATTCCCCTCATAGTAAATATGCCTGAAAGGAATTAGAAGCCTGTCATCTAACTAAGAGGTTTAAAGTCTAAGTCCAGATGAGTGAGACAGACATTTTTATTGTGTGAGCAAGTCCATCCTTATGGTAACGTCTGGTGATCGCCCTTTGCTAATTGAAGTAGGGAGAACCAGTGTTGTCTGGGACAAATGGGCATCACTGACAACATCTTTAGATTACCTGCCCGAATCTTCACATTGCCTTTTGAAATGAGTTGAAAGGGAGGAAACGCATACAGGAATTTTCCTTTCCATGGAAAAGAGAAGGCATCTGTTCACCATGTTTCTTTGCAAAGGACTCTGGTGCAAAAACATCTGAGCTTTTTATTTAGAGTGAAGGTAAAAAGAACTATCTGTGGAACTCCACTGCTGGACAATCTGAAGGAAGATCTCTCAGTATTTTATCTATTTATGGTAGTTGGTCTTGGATCTGCTCAAGTAGTCGGACACTTTTGTTCTGAAGAAATGTATACAGTCTGCCAGGCTAACAAAGGAACTCTTGCAAAGAGGGATAAGTCTTTGTCTCCATGTTTGATGTTATACCACATGACCATGGTCCTGGGTTTCAGAAATGAAGAGTTTAAAGAACTTTCATCTTTAACATGTTTGGTAGTTTGTTCTTGTACTGTTCGGACACACTCTTTATACATTGATGCCTTTTGAACAGCTTCCCCATGCAAAATCTGAAGCTTCTGTTGCCACCGTTTGCTGGGGAGCAAGGACAAGAAAAGGAAACCCTAGATTGATAGTAACCTGGTTGAGCCATCAAAACAGTTCTTGCTTCACAAAGTGAAAGACAGGGACTGTAAAGGATAGAGAATAACAGCATCGAGCCCAAATAGATTTGGGTTACCACAAAATCTTCCTCGTGGCATGTGGGAACTTTTGGATTGTGAATGCCATGAACCCCAGGGCTCTCAGAATATCTCTTGCTTAGGTCATGTAAAGATCCATTTGTATCAGAAAGTTGTCAGAAAATGCACTTTTTTGGAGGAAGGAATGCCATCATGTTGAAGATATCCAGAAGACATCCAAAAAAATGCCAGAGACTGAGTGGGTTCTAGGGAAGACTTAGTGCTGTTCTTAGTAAATCTTAGTTGAAGAAAAAAAAAGCAACCCTGAAAGCAGAAGCCTTGAAGTGTTTTTTTTTTTTTTTTGGATCAAGCAATCTTCTAAGTATGGGTATATACAGAAAGCTATGACAGGAGCTATGCATTTTGCAAAGACCACTGGGGTCGTAGATAAATCCAAAGGCAAATAAATAAATTGAAAGTGATATCCCAATACAAAAACTCTGAAAAACTGTCTGTGCTTTGTGTAATTAGGGTATTCTGGTAGGCACATTTAAAGTCCAAGGTAAGTATAAATGCTCAAGGGAAGATAACAGGAAATAGTTCTGGAGGGTTAACATCTTAAACTTTTAAACTTCTGGAAAAGTGTTTAGAAGGGATAACTCCAGAACTGGTCTCCACTTTTCCATTTTTCTAGGGGATGGGAAGAGTCATGAGTAAAATCCTTTCCCTATTTAATGAGAAGGAACATGTTGTATCATCCCACTGCTAAAACAGATCTGAAAGAACTGGAAAGATAAGATGTTGTTGATCTCAGGAGACTTGATGAATCCTTGAAGGTACTGGAGAACTACAGCTGAAGTCTGCATTTGTTTTTTTAACTATGTTCAAAGCTCAAGAATCTGAGATTATCATTTTCCAAAAAGGGAGGAAAAGAGAAGGTTTCCCTGTTCGGTTGGGAGATATCTGGCTGAGATGGAGGAAGGGGATTGTAAAAGATAGTCGGAATTTAGTGTTTTTATCAGGAGACGGATCCATTGATATTTTCACTTCAGACCCTGGTTTGTCCTGGCATTTCTTTCTTTGAAAATTTCTCACAGTTTTACTGAAAAGGCTTTTGGGATTTATGAAAAAATGGCCCAGATTTGGATGGGTGGTTTCACTGAAGCTTAGGTGTAGGGGAGAAAAACAACTTTTCAAAGCAATGTATAATCTTTCCCCATTCTCTATTTTCTGAAATATTTCAGCCGAAGAGATGCCAAACAGATTATCTTTGTCTAAAGATGAGTCAAGTAATTTGGCTTTGCCGTAATTAGAGAAGGATTGCAGTCTAGGTCAGGCATAACTTCTGAGAAATGAACCTGTGGAGTTGCTCGAGAGGAAGCACCAGCAACATCATATCCACACTTAATAAAATGTCTTGCTACTTGGGAGGCTGAGTATGTCCTGTAAGGAAGAAGTAATGCCTGAGTTTGGAATATTAAAAAACAATTTAGCTATATAATCAAAAATCAGAAAGCATGTATCTGGCCATATGTGTTTTGAAATGGCAGAAAAAGACAAAGTGGAAGCTGTATAAACTTTTTTCTTTTTTCCATAAATGTCCATGGCTGTGCTATCTTTCCTGCTGGGTAAAGTATTAATGGAAGGAAGGAAGGAAGGACTTTAGAGACTGTATCTGATTCCTCTGAAATAACCACAGGATCTGAAGTAGAACATGAAGTTAGGCTTTTATATAAGTACTTATGAGCATCAAGAACCTTTAAAAACCTCCGATAAACCACAACTAACCACAAAATAAGCACCAACGCTCCAAACTTCATTTCAGTTACAGCGATCTGGTACTTCGGCCATTCGCCTTCAAGGAACATTGCATAGAACCACCATTTATATGCCCATGCAAACAAGCAATCACAAATCCTATTAAGCATTTACATAATTTACACCTCCTTAAATACATTAATACAGAATTAGTGCTCAAAAAAGGTCCCTTTATAAATCTTACTTAAAAGGATCTCAACAATAATATAATACATGTATTAAACATTTTAAACATTTTTTAGAACATTTTTACACTTTTTATGAAAACCCAATGCAACAATATAAATATGCTGCATATTAAACATTTACTTCCTGATTTAAACCAATAGGGAACAACATTTTATACTTAAAAATTAATTTTACTTCCAGTTCTAATAACTTTCCTATATAGTCACCCCCTCTTGGTAAGAAAGGTTTAGCAAGAACACAAAAAAATCCAGAGTCAACACCCTCATATGTTTCCATAAAGTGCTTAGCTACAGGACTAAAAGTATTCCTATTTCTAACATCCCCTAGATGTTCCAAAATATGGAACTTAACCCTACGTTTTGTCTGACCCACATACAACTTTGGTTTAGAACAGTTACAACCTATAATATATATATATATATATATACAACTCAGGCAGTGCTGCAGTTAAAAGAATCCTTTGCCATGAGCTGTCTCCCACTAATTCTCAACCCTGATAAATTCCTCACCCTCGGGCATACACTACAGTGGCCACATGCAAAGATGCCATATGACAATCTACTCACATTCCTGGGCACATAGACATAATTTAACATCTCTTTTAAATTCCTGCTTCTTTTAAAAGAGATCGTAATGTGTTTTGAGAAAAAGATGACCAATATTTTCATCCTGATTTATAATGTACCAAAATCTTTTCACGATATTCACCAGATTCTCAGAAAAAGGCGGGAACCTGGTAACAAAAAATATTTTTTCTTTACAATCATAAACATCAGATCGTCTATCTTGATGTACTCTTCTTCTATAGGTCTTCAATGTCATAACCCCCAAAACACATGATTTTGCACTTTTAATTTGTTCCTCACTGTACCCCCTACTTCTTAACCTAACCTTAACTTCATTCAGTTCTACTATTTTCAAACACTCATCACTTGTATGATCAAAAATCCTTTTAAACTCGCCATACGGTAAAGAGTCCAACAAGTGCCCAGGATGCATACTAGTAGCATGTAAGAAATTATTAACAGCTGTTTCCTTTCTGTAAGGTCTACATATAATAGAAGTTCCTTCAGCCAACAAGGTAACATCCCAGAAATTCATACTTTTATGACTCTCCTCAAAGGAGAATTTCAGACCATTGCATTTACTATTTAAAGTCTCAGAAAATCCACAAATTCCTTTACATCACCTCTGCAAATCAAGATCAAATCATTTATCTATCTTTTATAGAATATCACACTGTTTCTATAAAAGTTAGATATATAAATTGCTTCTCAAATTCCCCCATATATAATACAGCATAAGTGGGGGCAAAAGCAGCCCCCATAGCTTACCTTTTAGTTGCAAAAAGTAACTCCATTCAAATATAAAATAACTGTGAGTCAGACAAAATTCCAACAAGCCAATTAAAAAGGACATGCGAGGACCCTCAACCATTACTTTACTCATAGCTTCCAAACCCATCTGTGTTTAATATTAGTGTATAAAGAACTCACATCAGTGGTAACCCAATAGTACTTACTTTGCCAATTAATGTTCTTAATTTCGTCCAACAATTTCTGAGTGTTACAAATATGGGCTGGTACCTTACATAAATATTTCTTAAACTGAAAGTCTAAGAATTTGCCCACATTGCTTAAATATGAACCCACTCCATAAATTATAGGCCTACCAGGTGGATCTTGTAATTTTTTGTGAATTTTGGGCAACGCATAGATAATGTGGTTCACGGTTTCTTTAGTGTAAAGTTTATTAACATCATTCTTACCAAAAAAAAAACCAAGCATTCACCCCTTTCAAGCATTTCAAGTAATTCAACATTGAACTCATCCACAGGGTTCCTAGGCAAACATTTATATTCAACAGCTTTTATCAACTCATAAACCATCGCAAAATATTTGCCCTTCTTTAGAATAACCCAATTCCCACCTTTATCGGCACATTTAATAACTGACTCATTTTTAACCTCCTTAAGAGATTGTAAAGCTAACCATTCACTTTTAGTTAAATTATATTTTTATCAGAATGCAAATATTTACTGAACTCATGTTTAATTTCTTTACACAACATCTTTTTAAAAAACACGATGGCAGGAACATTGAGTGGAGGAATAAATTTACTCATTACAGAAAACAGTGGTAATTCAAGTTTACCATAACCAGCAGTAAACCCTCCCCCCTCAGTGATATCATTGCCCTCAAGCAAGTCCTCAAAATCAAAGTCCGTTTCATACACAGAAAGATTTAACAAATCATCTCATCTTTAGAGATAACCTCTATATTAGATAACTTACTTTTTTTATTTTCATAAAACACATGTAACAACAATTTCCTACAAAATCTTCACATCTATTAATAAGTCAGCCAGAGAAGGATTGCATGTAGGAATAAACTTACTTCCCTTATTTAACACCGACCTCATCTCAGTAGTAAGCACCAAATCAGATAAATTAATTACACATAGTTCATTGTAATTAACATACTCACTAACACAAGAGTCCGTATACAATAAGACCAAACATAGTCCCAAAATGTTACGTTCATTTGTAACGGTTCTTTCCTTTCCTTCCCACAATTGTTCTGCTGAAAGAAACAATCATTACCAGACTCAGATGTTACCTTTTCACCTTACATATTTACAAATGGGATATTTTCAAAAGAAACGTTTTTCTTTACACGTATCTCACTAGAGGAGACCGAAGAATCACATCTAACTTGGCTGCCACCTCTCACCCTCAATCTTCCGCCCTGCGACTTCTGTTGCCAGGAGAACACAAGCCCCTCTTCATAATCCTTCATATCATGTAGTAACTTTCTTTTTTTTATGCTGTATGATCTCCACTTTGATGTTACTGATTTTATCATTGATATGTCCCATCTGTCCTCGATAAGATTCAGATACAATCTGGTTTTGAAGCTGAACTGTGTCTCCCTTCAGCTTTTCATGTGCCCTTTGATTCCTTTTAATGAGCACATGCAACCAGCCAATTGTACATTGCAGAGAGACTTGTTTCCATTCTTCAAACAGGTCAGCCTCATCTTCACGAAATCAGCAGCCGGTAAACGATCTACCCATAAGTCCCTAGGCGTAATATTAAGGCTTACATATTTTTCCAACAAATGGCTGTCATAAAACAATGTGACTTCCTTAGCCATCAGCTTATCCAGCTGATCGAATCTCCCCTCAGGATCGGTATTACTAGCCATATGCCAGGGATCATTATGTGCCAATTTTTTCTCTCGCTCATTTAAAATGTCAAAAAATTTTAATTACCGGGTAAATCCTCAAGCCCAGTAACACCTGCTGTTTGAGACATAGTTGAAGCACTGGAACCAGCTGAAATAATACACGAACCAAAACTCCGATAAACCACAAGTAAACACAAAATAAGCACCAACGCTCCAAACTTTATTTCAGTTACAGTGATCTGGCACCTTGGCCATTCGCCTTCAAGGATCAAAGTAACATTGCATAGAACCACCATTTATATGCCCATGCAAACAAGCAATCACAAATCCTACTAACCAGTTACATAATTTACACCTCATTAAATACAATACAGAATTAGTGCTCAAAAAAGATCCCTTTCTAAATCTTACTTAAAAGCACCTTAACAATAATATAGCACATATATTAAACATTTTTAGAACATTTTTGAAACTTTTTATGAAAACCTCGAAGCAACAATATAAATATGCTGCATATTAAATGTTTACTTCCTGATTTAAATCAATAGGGAACAACTTTTTATACCTAAAAATTAATTTTGCTTCCAATTCTAATAACTTTCCTATACAGTCACCCTTCTTGGTAAGAGAGATTTTAGCAAGAACATAGTAAAAAAATCCAGAGTCAACACCCCCCTTGTGTTTCCATAAAGTGCTTAGCTACAGGACTAAAAGTATTCCTATTTTTAACATCCCCTAGATGTTCCAAAATACAGACCTTAACCCTACGTTTTGTCTGACCCACATATCACTTTGGTTTAGAACAGTTGCAACCTATGATATATACAACTCCAGCAGAGTTACAGTTAAAAGAATGGTTTAGAAACTCCAGCAGAGTTACAGTTAAAAGAATGGTTTAGAACAGTTGCAATCTATGATATATACAACTCCAGCAGAGATACAGTTAAAAGAATCCTTTCCGATGAACCGCCGGAGCATTGGTGCTTATTTTGTGTTTACCTGAACCTTATAAAACCTCTCTGGTTTCTTACAGACAGAAGGCTGAGATTCAGGAGTCAGAGAAGCTGGCACAAATGTATCCTCCAGATCCCCTAGAACAGGAGGAATAACAGAGTTTTGCTAATTCCATATACATATGGCTACAATGTCTTTTTTGGGAATCAGATATTTGCTGAACTTTCCAATTAAAATGTTTCATCATTTTGTAAATGGTATTGTCAAATGTGAGTTCTTCATGAGGGGAATTAGAAGACAAAGTATCATCTGCCTCAGATTCATAAACCACAGGAGAGTGAATCTGGGGTAATCTAAGCTATCAGACTCAGAAACCAATAAAAGTTGTTCCTCAGGGGAGGACTTCCGCTTCCGTTTATGAGGTGTAGAAACAGAAGGAGAAGAGGTAAAAGGTGAGGGCTGCAAAGCAATGAGGGCTTTAAAAAGCTCCTGACAGGAATTGAACCATTCCTGTTTAGACTCCCTAGTTGAAAGAGATGGAGTAACTGAAGGAGAAATTAGGCTATCTGGGACATCTTCTAAGACAAGAATTTGTGAGAGTCCCCTTTTTCCTTCAGACAGAATTAATTTTGACTCTCCCTTTTTGGCCAAATTGGCCATCCAACCAGTCACGTTGGACATGATGGAGCCCTGCATCATGTGGGCTGACTGAGGGGTCCCAAGACTGGGATCTGATATAACAGTGGGGCTGCCTGACAGCTAATGAAGTGCCTCAATGGAGACATCCAACTCTGACCAACTAAAAGAAGCAGACTTCTCTGGTGATTCTTCTAACTTTTTAATTTTCTTTCTTAGGCTGACAGGGAACATCCCAGGATGATGACTTGAAAGGCATTCTCACATGAGTTAATGCTTAAGTTGCTTGTCCTCTATAAAAGTTTCAAAGAACTGTGACAACTATGAATAGTCTATGGCACAAGGGACTGGCATATGAAACACACACTATAATTATGTTCAGCCATAAACAAAAAAGGACCATGACAATGCTTTATCTTTAAGGGATGTTTTGACCACACTCCTTCAAAAGTAAAGAGGAAGGGTCCCTAAAGTGGCACTTAGCTGTCCACAAATGTTTGTAGCTAGAACAAACCATATGGCTAACATACCACAACATAGATGAAGTCTTCATTCAGGGACTGTTGGCAAGAAAGTTATGAGGATTTCCACACCAGTACCTCTCTTTAGTACCAGCACATAATCTCATGCATAGGTCAGATATACTGCTCAAGAGGATGGTTCCTAAGCTTTTGTAGATTGATGGGTGTACAGTATCCCTGGCACAATATGTCCAATAAGTGATGACTACTGCAATGGTGATCTAAGGAAGAACACAGAGTTTACCAATTAAGAGATGAAAGCAGAAAAGCAAAACTATACAAAGGAAAATGTTAACAGATTCTATCAAGGAGAGAGATGTCTTTTGCGAAACACAAAACCAAGAAGAAAGGTTTCCAAGATGGTTGCACACTGAGTAACAGCTTAACTCTAGCTCTTCCAGTATGAAAACAAACTCAACAGAGAAGGCAACAGATTTTTGTGTTTATGGGTAAATTTCATTAACTGGCTAGTAAGTGTACTGGACGCCAGAAAAATCGAAATACAGAGCACCTGGAAAATAAACAGCTACAAAAAAATGAAAAGAAACACTGACTGAGGAATGTTCTGTAGATATTAAACCAAAAGCAATGCAAACTCCAGACATGGCTTCCAGTAACCCACAGGAAGATACAAGACAACTGCACACAAGACCTGGTTAAAATAAACAAAACACTGATGGAGTACATCAATACAAACAGCAAAAGGATGGAAAAAATGGAAGAAGCTTTAAACAGATATTTGCAAAAGTCAAAGGTTAAAATGAAGAAAACCTGGCTGAATATGAGACTGCTCAGGAAGACATGTTTCAAAACATAATAGAATTAGAAGACAGAGCATGTAGGTAAAACCTGAGATTTTCAGCTATACTAGAGAAGCATAAAGGAACAGACTACATTAATTTTATGAAAGCACAAATAAGCAACTAGACTAGTATTCCACAGCAGGAGGTTTAGTTGAGAAAGGGCACATCACGTGTATGCTCCAAACTTGGCTATGAGAAAGCAAACTAGACCTTTAATACTAAAGATGAAATCCTATGAGCAGAAGGAGTTGAATCTGATAAAGACTGACAAAAGGACAAAATACTAAAAGTGGGAGAAAGCAAAGTATTTGTGGAGAATGATTACTCATTGTACACCAGGCAGAAGTAAATCCATTCCACCATTCAGGGAATGTTGAGATGCAGGAGTGAGATTCAAACTGCTGTACCCAGCTGTCTTCAAAGTATTCTTCCCTGGAGGGACAAAGACATTTTTTGATGAAGTACATGCTAAAGAGGAAATAAAGTTTGTCTAACAAAAAGTGAGCTATGAAACAAGAGGAGTTTCTGCTTCTTGTTCGTCTGGTAATAAAAACCACAGAGAGACTGTACCTGTGAAACCTTTTCCAAAGTTTCAATGGAAAATGTTGGAGAGAAGGAAGGGAGCATGACAGCTGACTAGAAGAATCAAGAGTACATTGGAAATGAAGACAGCATCTGGGAGATATATATGAACAATAATAAAACCAGTACTTAATTTGGTATTACAATGCAATAATTATATTTGTGAAATATGACAAAACAAGAAAATTTGGAAATATTGGACTTTTTCAGAATATGTTGGACTTGTGGAGGAGTATATGCCCTATTCATGTCATTAATATTTGAAAAAATGCTTTTTGGAGGGGAAGAGAGGGGCGAAAGTTAACTGCAAGTAAAGAAAACATTTTTTGTAATAATACTATTTTTCTGGTGTACAGTTTTCTTGGCATGCTATAAAGTAAAGTTTTCTCGGTTATTTTTAAATGCAATGGGGATTATAAATAGGTGCTGCTGTTCTTTTTTTCCCTTCTTTCTTCTTGTTCAGCTTTACGAAATGTAGGCAATGCAATGTAAAAAAAAAAAAGTTCTAGTTAAAAGACCATAACGGAAGAAAAATTAATGTGGTTTTACTCATTCTTGCACAGGGGAATGACTGGATTAAGGACCTTAGATTGATTTAGTAACATTTTAAGAGAAAACAGGTAAATGGAAAAGTATATTGAATATTCTGAGGCTTTTTTCTACAAATGAATGTATGCTTAGTGGCAGTTCTGTAGCTGGCCCTCATGGCAACATGGAAAGAATGTGATAAACAGAAACTGGCTGTCTGGTTCTCATGTCTCAATGAAGACAATCTGATAATGAGAAGTTCTCATGTCTCCATGTAGACAATCTGATAAAGAGAAATGTGTTACAGTCTGGTGGAAAGTGATTGGCTGGGGGAAAAAAAAAAGAGAAATTGGCTAAGAGATTACACTATCTGAAATCATTCAGGTATTTCCAGGCTGGGAGAGCTACAAAGTCATGACAAAAGCAGTTAGCACTTCGTAGAAGCACAGGCTGCACAATGTGTCTTAAAATGGACAACCTTTCTTTTAGGTTAACTCAAGTCTAAGTCTGGCCATCCATTTGGGACATTTGTTCCTATTAGGAAGATAAAACTTCAATATTTCAAGAGGTACACACTTTTCTGTGTTAGTATTAAATTAATAGGTGTTGGGGAGTATTGCAGGTTTGCTTGTTTTTTTGTTTGAGGGCTTTCAATAAAACAAAAAGTTTTGTAAGATGTGACATAGGCTCAAATGGATATGACAAGAAAAGTACAGTTGTGTACACCTACCATAAATGTAGATGTTCGAGTGTATTCACTGTTGCAGTCATCACATTTGGGTTATCTGCCTGAAAGTAGCCCTCAGTCGGCCTGAATACCAAAGTCTTGGGATTTCTGAGTCGGATGCTGTCACTTCTTCCATGACGTCAGGTCATCAGGGGTATAAAACATGCAGCCGACACCATTACATCAGTTTTTCTTGCCCCAGATGTCAGGAGCCCCTAAAATAGGAAGCATTTACATGGTATGTAACACCCCCCAGTAAAAAGCAAATACCAATGATGTAATATATGCCAAACAAACAAGATAGGTAGACGTAAAGAGAAGTCAGGGGGCTGGAGGGAGGGTAACCAAGACTGCAACAATGAATACACTTGAACATCTACATTTATGGTAAGTGTATACAACTGCACTATGTTCTTTGTGTTTCAATGTTGCAGTCATCACATTTGGGTAGATTTCCAAAGCTGAGGATGGGCGGAGGTAGTTTAGAAGCATTAGGGCTGACAATCAGGCCCTGTAAGACTGCTGTGGCAAATCCAGCTCTGGATTTAGAAAAGATAGGTAATTGGTAATGCTTGGTGAAAGTGTGTACAGAGCTCCAGGTTACAGCTTCCAGGATTTCCCTGGTAGGGACTTCCCTAAGAAAAGCTGTAGAGGCTGATGTAGCTCTAGCGGAATGTGTTCTGATTCCCTGTGGGGTAGGTTTCCCATGGTGTTTGTAGCAGAAATGGATGCAGTGTGCTATCCATTTAGAAATTTTTTTCTTTGAAATGGCCTTGCCCTCTGCCCCTGCAGCAAAGCTGACTAGCAGTTGGTCAGATTTTCTGAAAGGCTTAGTTCTGTCCAGATAGAACCTAAGCTGCCTGTGCACGTCCAGGGAGTGCAGGATCCTTTCCCCTTTATTTTGAGGATTAGGGAAAAAGGTTGGCAAATGAATGGACTGGTTTAAAGCCACACTAGATACCACCTTGGGCATAAATGAAGGGTTGCTCCTGAGGAAAACCCTGTCCACATGGAAGATAATGGAGGTTTCCATGGCCATAAGGGCCTGCAATTCAGACACTCTTCTTGCTGAAGTGATGGCTAGAAGTAGAGCTGTTTTCCAAGAGAGGAATTTTAACTCTGCTGTAGCAGCAGGTTCAAAGGATGGAAGTGTGAACTTTTCCAATACAAAGTTAAAGTCCCAGGCTGGAGTGGGAGCTCTCCTGGGGGGGGCTTAGATTTTTTGCTCCCCTCAGGAACTGTTTGACCAGAGGATGAGAGAAGAGGGGTGGCTCAGTGTTATAATGAGCTGAGATGGCAGAGGTATGAATTTTAATTGAACAGAAAGATAGGCCTTTGTGGAGCATCTCTGTTAAGTAATCTAGTATATGAGGTAAGCCAGGCACAGTTGTGTCCATTCCCTGAGACTGGCTCCAGGAATAGTATCTTTTCCACTTTTCCGAATAGGATTTTCTAGTACTAGGCCTCCTTGCCTCCAGAATGACATCCAGCACCTGCTTACTGAGGGTTGCTGGGGATGAACCAGGCTGCTAGGTTCAGGGTCAGGAGCTGAGGGTGCAAAATCTGGCCCTCTTGCTGGGACAGCAGGGAATGGGTCTGAGGCAGGTGCCAAGGTGGCTCTACTGTCATACTGTGCAAAAGAGGGTACCAGTGCTGGCGTGGCCAGTCTGGTGCAATCAGGACTGTCCTTGGCTTGTCCTGTTTGATCTTTAACAGAACCTTCAAGAGGAGGGGTAAAGGCATGGATTGAGAGGCTTTCCCAGGTAAAGGACAGGGCATCCACTTTCCAAGCTTGGCTGTGGGGAGTTCTGGTGCAGTATTTGCTCAATTGATAGTTCTGAGGGGAAGCAAAGAGGTCCACCTCTGGTGCCCCCCACCTGTCCCTCAAAAGCTTGAATATTTTGGGTTCTAGTTTCCACTCGTGTGGCTCCATGAGATTTCTGCTTAAGTCGTCTGCCAGCAAATTTAGTTTGCCTGGCAGGAATTGAGCTTGCAGGTGGAATTGGTTGCTCAAGGCTGTGTTCCACAGAGCCATGGGTAATCTTCAGAGTGGGTAGGAATGGGTTCCCCCCTGCTTGTTTATGTACCACATAACTGTGGTGTTATCTGTTTTTACCAACAGTTATCCTGGAAGAATAAGGCCTTTGAAGGCTGTCAGAGCACTCTGTACAGCTAACATTTCTTTTTGATTGACATGCAGGTGCATTTGCTTTGGGCTCCACTTGCCTTGAATGCATTGTCCTGCCATGTGAGCCCCCCATGCATAGTCTGATGCGTCTGTTGTTAGGGTATAGGTGGCAGGGGGTTGAGTGAAAGGGAGTCCCTTGTTGTGGTAGCAGGCCTCTGCCCACCAAAGGAACTCTGTCCTTAGGCAAGGAATGATAGGAATCATTGTATCCAGGTCCAGAGAATGTTGACACCAGAGACTTTTTAAGTACCATTGAAGTTTCCTCTTATGTAGGTTTGCATATGGAATTAGTAGAATGCAAGAGGCCATGAAGCCTAGGGCTTGCAGTATTTTTCTTGCAGATAGCTGGGTTTTGGTGGCCAGTAGATTGAAGTAGTTTCTCAAATAAATTTGTTTTTCTGGAGTGAGGAATGTCATCTGGGAAGTTGTGTTCAAGCTTGCTCCCAGGAATACAATCTGATGGCTGGGTACCAGATGTGATTTCTTTTCATTGATGGTGTACCCCAGTGATGTTAGAAGTCTCTTTACAAATGTCAGGTGCTGTAGTAGCAATTCCTGACTGTCCACCTGAATCAGGCAATTTTCCAAGTATGGGTAAATCTGAATTGTTCTCTGCCCGCAATATGCAATGGCTGGAGCTAGGCATTTTGTGAATACCCTGGGTGCAGTAGATAAGCCAAAAGGAAGTACAGAGAACTGATAGTGCATAGAGCATGTTCTGAAATGTAGGCATTTCCTGCTAGATTTCCTTATAGGGATGTGCAGATAAGCTTCTTTTAGTCTAGGGTTGCTAGCCAGGAGTCCGTGGCTAGCACAGGAAGCAGCTGTTGGAGCATAAGCATTTTGAATTTTGGAACCACCAGAAAAGTGTTGAGAATAGACAGATCCAGGAAAGGATGCTAAGATTTTTCTTTTCTGGGTACCAGAAACAGTCTGGAATAAAAGCCTTGTCCCCTTTGTTCTGCTGGCACAGGCTGAACAGCCTTGATACTGAGTAGAGACAGTACTTGCTTTTGGGCCTCTGCCCACTGGTTTGGGGGTAGGTCTGGCCATTCGCTTGGGGTTGGGAGTGAGTGGAAGTGGAATCTGTATCCCTTGGAAACAATGTTTAAGACCCATCTGTCCTGGGTAATGTACTCCCAGTTTTTGGCATGCAGGGCAGGTTTCCCTCCTAAAGGTGCAAGTACTTGGCCAAGGCTTGGAAGAGTTAAGGATAAGTCATTGTGAAATTTTACCATAGAATGGCAGCTTACTACTCCCTGTTTTGGAGGGGGGAGCACTCCATTGCTTAGATCTGTGAACGCCCTGAGACTGTATTCTTGGTGGTCTGCTGCTCCTGGGTTTGGACTGAGAAGGTCTGGGAGGGACTGGAAAAGACCAGTTTTTAGAAGGCCAATGCCAAATGAATCTAGGGGGCTGCACTTGTAAGAAATCTTTAACAGTTTGCATAGATATAGCTTTTTCCTCCATCCTTTTAAGGACTTCTTCTGCTTTATTGCCAAATAGACGCTCTTGGTTTAATGGTGCATCTAGTAATTTTTCTTTGACATGGTCTGGCAAGGTTTGTTCCTTAAGCCAAGCATGCCTTTTAAGAATAGACCCAGTGACAGCAGCCCTGGAAGATGTTTCTAAGGCATCAAAACCACACTGCAAAGTATGTTTACCAACTTGGTTAGCAGAATGCATTAACTCTTGTAAATCTTTATGTTCTGCACAATCAAAAATCAACATAATTTTCTGTTTAATTAGTTCCGTAATATGTTGCTGACACTTTAACATATGAAACTGGCAATTTAAAGCCCTGATGGCAAGAGTATCAGAGGTGTAAACCTTCTTACCCCATCTGTCTAAAGCCCTAGAATCCATGTCCGAAGGGGTGGTGTTTTTGGCAGTCGTAGCCTTAATGCCTTTAGGTCCCTGGGAAATGGTCTCTGAATCCGCAGTAGGATTCCTAAAGAGGAATTTGTGGGAGTTAGGTATTCTACAGTACCTGCCAGGCTTCCTGGGAGCTGGAGGCAAAGTATCAGGGGTAAGGCTGGATTCCAAGAAGACATCATCTACAAATTCCAGAACAGGAGGTATAGCTAGAGGCCTGTGCTGAGGCAAGTTTAAAAATTCCCTGAGTCTCTTTTTGGGCTGAGAGTAGTCCTGGCTCACCCAGCGGAAATGCTCCCCAAGGGTATGCAGGGTTTCACCAAAAGAAAAATCTTCGGGTGGGGAAGCAGATGGAATGGAATCCTCTGCATCAGAATCCTCATAGGTAGATAAGGGTATGTCCTGGTAATCAGAAGGTTCAGCGTTATCAGACTCCTGATCTGAAGAATCAGAAGGAAATTCAGTTCTTGGTCTTTTTGAGGGGGAAGGCTGACTTCCCCTACTTAAAGTAATAAGTTCTTCTGCCATTCTAAACATTTGTTTTCATGGCATGTGGGCCTGAGAATGCGCTTTGGTCATCTGTTTTCTAGGCGTAGTGCGAACTCTAGGCCTGAGAAATTTACTATTTTTGGTTTGAAACAAAGTTGACGGTTTAATACGAAAATCAAACGGCCTGAATACATCCTCAAAAGCCAGTGCCTGCACAACGGCTCCGGACCCATCCAAGGTAGAGACGTCTGCAGGTTCCATAGTCAAAGAAGCATCTCGTGGTGTACCAGACTCCGAATGGGTCTCACTAGAGGCCTGTGAATCTGTAGAAGCGGGTATCAGAGGCTGCAAAAGGGCCTCACTTGAGTACTGATGGACTGACGACTAGCTTAACGGTAGTGTTGTCGGCAGTTTTGGACCTATGCTGTCTGTCTCTGTCTTTATCCTTAATTTTTTTTGGAAGATCGGTAGTTGGACGGCTTATCGAAGCCATTTCGGAATACGGAGATCAAGAGTGAAAGAATTTGACAAAAATAGCCCAACAACGAATAGTTTGGGCGTTGAACAAGGCACAAAACCGACAGTGAGGGACATCGTAGTCTGGGCCTAAAGAGGTGACGCTGTAAGAATGAAAATCTCTGTGAGGTATTTGCTTTCCACAGGCAAGACAATTATTTTTTTTTTTCTGACATCGGTTAGAGCAAGAAAAAAGGATCCTCAACGGGGTACTTATCTTTTAGAACACGCTGGGTCTGAAACTCGAAAAGTAAAACTTTCAGGAGGCGGCCGACTGGCATTTGTGAACTGCTTCTGCTTCGGGCACCTCATGGCAAGAAAGACTGGTGTAATGGCATCGGCTGCATGTTTTATACCCTTGAAGACCTGATGTCATGGAAGAAGCAAAAGCATCCGATGCAGGAATCCCATGACTCTGGTATTCAGGCCAACTGAGAGCTACCTGCAGGCAGGCAAACCAAATGTGATGACTGCAACAGTGAAACACAAAAAACATCAACTATATAAAACTTCAACCTGTCAAACTGTGTACACATGTAATACAAAAGCTAGAACTAGACATTTAACAAAAAATGTGTTGTACATAAAATGTGGGAATAATAACTTTTTAATACAGTGACACTTTCTGTAATGTCTTTAAATCTCAATGGTCTCACAGATAAATACAAAAAAGAAAGACTAGTGAACTATACTAAAAATGTTGAGTGCAAATAGCTATGTTACAGGAGACACACTTGGAAATATCTGAACATGTGAATTTGATAAAGAAAGGTTTTCAGGATGGCTAGTCAGTAAAATACCTGGGACAAAGGAAAACAGAAGTACTTATATTAATTGCAAGAGAAGCTTCAATAGTGATAGAAGACAATCAAAAAGATAATAACAGCAGATTTGTAGTGCTAAGTGGACAATGGCAAGGGAGGAGGCTTACATTAGCATGTATTTATATGCCACCTAAAACTGCTATAATGAGCTCAAGAAAAATTCTGGGAGAAATAATCAGTTTTCAGCAAGGAATATTGCTTATAGGTGGGGACTTGAATTTGAAGATGATGTATCAGGAGCCCAGAAGGGAAAGCATAACAAAGGAGGGTAGATTTTCAAAGAAATTTATGGAAATATTTGGCATGGAAGATGTGAATTCAGTAACTGAGTTCAAAGTGAATTTACATATTATTCTCCAAGATGTTAAAACTGGGCTATGCTAGAATTTACATTTCACAGGAACATGTATATTTAACTGAAGGTCTTGTTGTAACCAATAACTATTTCAGATCATGCACTAATAATAACTAAAACAAAAACGTAGGACAATGAAATAAAAATGAGATACTGGCTTTCCCACCTGCCTGTTGAAAAGACAGGAATTTAAGGAATGGGTATTGGAGATTATTTAGAAGCTATTCAAGAAGATAGAAATTACTTATGAAAATATAGCTAGGGAGTGGAATAAAATTAAGGTAGAGTTTAAAAATAGGGTGGAAATAAAAAGAAAGGGGTCTATGGTTAAGAAGTAACAAGAATTATTTAGGGGGAATGGCAAATGTTAAAAGTACTGCAGAACAAGTAGGAGTCTCACAGAACAAGAAGAGGATCAACTGCAGAATGCAAAGCAGAAAATAAGGGATTACCTCAATAATAGATTAGAAAGATTGCTGTTAAGCAACTGTTTTTGATAATAACCCTAGAGCACAAAACTTTTAGCACAACAACTCAGACAACAGAAAGTAGAAAGGGCTGTCATCAAATTTAGGGAGCCTATAACAAGGAAAGTAACGAGAGATTATGTAAAGGTATTAGAAATATTCCGGAAGTTCAATGAAAGTCTGTATAAAGCAGAGAAATATGGAAATCAAGAAAAAATACAAAAGGAAATGTTAATGGAAGAATTAAATATGCCAAGGTTAGAGGTAGATGAGGCTTAATTACTGATGGTTATGAAAGGAGAAGATGAGATAAAAATTATGATGTATAACCAATCCACAGGAAAGTCCCAAGGAATAGACAGTATTCCTGTGAAAGTTTTGAAGCTAGAAGGTAAAACAACATATAAAGATCTGGAAGGTTTTGTTTAACAGTATTTTAAGAAGAAGAGAAGCACCAACATACTGGAAGAAAACAGTGGTAGCTGTAATACCTAAAGAGGGTAAAGATCCATCAGATTCAGCTATATACAGGCCCATTTCAATACTAAACCATGATTATAAAATATTCATGTCTACAATGGGTAAATAAATGGCAAAAGTGATGCCAAAATTGATAGATATGGATCAATGTGGTTTTGTGGAGGGGAGGCAAACATTTTACAACATTAACAGAACACTGATGCTCCAGAGGGAAGCAGAATGCAAGAAAATACAATTGTTGTTGTCGGGGGTCTTGATGCAGAGAATGCAGTTGACACAGTAAGCTGTGACTTTATGAGCAGGGCAACTGAAGAATTTGCATTTCCTGAAAAAAATTAAAAGGTTGATTAGGACACATGAGGGATCAGAGGCAAAAATTAACGTGGATGGGGCCCTCTCTGATAATTTCTGCTTGAGCAGAGGAACCAGGTAGGGGTGTCTTCTTTCCCCTTTGTTATTTGCATTATATTTAGAACCACTGACAAAGAAAATAAGAGACTCAGAAATTCAAGGATATAATTGGTATGGTAGTGAAGAAAAGATGTCTCTATTTGCAGATAATACTATTTTATACCTGACAAAACCAGAAAGAGACATTACAGTGTTGTGGAACATTTTGAGACAGTTTCAAATACTTTTGGGATTCAATATTAATGAAGCTAAAACAAGGGCAATAGCAGTAAATTATGTATACCCACCTGAATTGGTTCAGCAATATCCATATTTATGGGGCCATAGTAAAATGAAGTATTTAAGAGACTACATTAAAAATTATTCTGCTGTGGCAGCTAAGGTTATGAGGGAAAATACTAAAAAGATAATACAAAAAAAATGGAAGCTTTGTTATATGGATATGTATGGTAAGATACAAGCTGTTAGTCTTATACACATATCAGGCATATTTTATCAACCAGAGTCAAGTGGGATAAGCTATTTCTTCCAGTAGAATAGGGTGGATTGGGATTCCCCAATCTGAAGCGATATTTCAGAGCGACACAGTTAAGACTCCTACACATAGCACAAGCAGAGAACTATAATTCAAAGTGGAAAGGGATGATGTAGAAACAAGAGGAAAGCTCAAGAAACAAGGAGAGACTGGGATTTTGGATGCAGGCCTTTAAGGAGAATAAAAATAATCATACAGAATATTATATCCATAAAGTAGAAGAAAGTATCCTAAGAACTAAGCCAACATGGAATGGAGAAAGTAGATTCTGCCGATAGGGATGACTGCAATTAGCAATATAGATGATAGACAAGAGGGGGATGGAATTTATTGAAGAAAACTAGCAAAGGAACCAAAGTATTGGGAGCAAATACCTAAAGAGGGAAAGATGACAGAATGGGAAGATGCCAAGAATTTATGTGAACTGCAGGTTAGAGATTGCCTTTCTTATCAAGGACTGATATCAGTACAAGTAAAGAGAAAGAAATATGGGTATCCTAAATGAAAGACTAGCACTGGTAGAGCTTTTAGTAGACTCTAGAACAAAAGTTTCCATTAAAAAAAGAATAATTAGTAGAGCATATAAAATATTACATAACTATAAGAATCAATGGGAGGGTACAGCAGTTGCTTAGTAGTTATGTTACAGGGTATTTTAAATTGTAAGACTGCTCAAGCATGCTGGAGTTCAAATCATTCAATCTTATTTTTTTTTTTACGTTACAGCTGGGCAGTGGTGGGTATTGTCACATAGATTAGCTGCACATGTTGCTACTTTTATTTGTTCAAGTTTACCAGTTTACTTTTTGGGAGGTTATATAGAATTGTAAAGGCATGTAGTAAGTTTGGGCTGTGGATCCTGTGCTTGTTTCCATTGTTTCCATCATTGTTAGGATTTCTAAAGCATATCGAGTGTTTTATTAGTTCTAGATACCACAAAGTCTATGCATTTAAGAAACTTCAGATTATGATCAGTAATAAGAGTGGTTTCTTGTGGCTTATTTTCAGTATAGATGCTACTTAAATTATGCAGGGTTGAAACTGTATAATAAATGAGTACTTCTACACTCTGCTTATTTTTGCAACAGATATGTTATTTAAAAGATACTATGCTGAAACTGTTTGAATCTGGGAGGTATCTGAGCTGAACAGAATTAGATTTATTTACTGATGATAACTTGGAGCTCAGATTCATTAAACAAATATTCCATTTTACTGAAAGATTCTTGTGGGAGAGCTTCTTGATAGCTGAAAGTTCTGCAAGTGTGCTGATGCAAAATTTCAGCAAGTGTGCTGATGCAAAATAAATGAATGGGGAGGATCATCAGGCTTAACGTGACTAATGGAGAAGTTTAAAACACAGCACTATATTCTAAATGCAAAATAATGCAAACCATAAGGAAAAACAGTATGAAAGAAGTTCAAAGGTTCATAGGAAATGTCTAGGCTAATGTTGCAAGAGCACTTACAAGCTTAGCTGGCTTTACCCAGATTTTACCCAATTTTCTATCACTAGAGGAAAGATAACAAGGGTCATCAATCAGGGCTTTCACAATTTTTACAGATTGTCTCTGTCCATAAGGGACATGGGTACCATCCCAGGAGTCACTTTGCAATTTCCAACCCATTGCTCCAGATTGCACTTAAAAGATTGTCAGGAAAGGGCTCTGCTTCATATGAATAGGAAGCCTATTCCAGAGGAGAGTCAATGTCTGGAACACACAGCTGCCTCTCCAGCATGATCTATTCATGTTAGAACTCAGTTTTAGATCACTGGATTGGTAACTCTCGTGCAGTTAGTCTTGTGATTATGCAACATTTTCATGACGGCTACGTCAGAGATTGCCTTGTAGGTTCGGCATAGATCATCCTTCAGTAATAGGAAGGAAACTGAATACAGTGATAGGGATTTTAATTGGTCTGAATATGACATGTTGTTTATACCCTGTATTTGTTTGGTGAGAAACCTCTCAGTATACCTCAACTGTTGTAGGTGTCTGGTGAGGTACATGCATAGGGTGTATTGTACTTGATTATCAGCCTGACTATGGATGAGTACAGTGGTACTGTGACATCCTTAGATCCGAATGCCATGCTCTTACATATAAGCTGAGCCACATAGAAGGATTTCCTCACCACCATGGACACATGGTGGTCAAAGTTCAAATTACTATCTAACTGAGTATCCAGATCTCTTGCCACTGGGTCCATTCTTAGGAGGTTGTTATCAATGTTGCAATTTGCAGGAATATTTGATTTCCCAAAGGGTATCATGTGCATATTTGCATTTAGCTTGAGGCCATGGTTCTGAAACCAATCAGTAGTCTGCATCAGTCCTTTCTGTAGGATAGCAACATGATTTGGGGAGTCAATGATTGCCCCAACATGCAGTCATCAGCAAACCAGGACAACAAAAGGCCATCTACATTTGCCTTGACATCTAAAAAGTATACCCCAAACAAGAAGGGGCCCAACACTGAGCCCTGTGGTACTCCACTGGTGACTGGCCTCTTGCTGGATGTGGATATCCTCACTCTAATAACATGTGTCCTATCTGTGAGCCATTTGGTGATCTATCTGGTGATGTAGTAGTTTATGCCCAATTAGGTGAGTCAATACCTAAGCTGGGTATTGTATGAAATGCCTTGACCAGGTCAAGGTAAGCAGTATGCACTAACTTACACTCACCCATGGCTTTGGTGACCTTCACAAAGAAGTCCACCAGTCTGGTCAGGCAGAATTTGCCCCTGATGAAGCTGGACTGGGTTGGGAAGTGATGAAAGTACAGTTGTGTACACCTACCATAAATGTAGATGTTTGAGTGTATTCACTGTTGCAGTCATCACACTTGGGTTAACTGCCTACAGGTAGCCCTCAGTCGGCTAGAATACCAGAGACTTAGTATTTCTGCGTCGGTTGCTGTCGCTCCAGGTTGGATGTCAGGTCATCAGGGGTATAAAAACAGGCAGCCAACGCCATTACATCAGTTTTTCTTGCCCCAAATGACAGCAGCTCCCCAGTAGGGAACTAAGCTATGGTGGAAAAATCTCCACCAGTAAAAAGTAAATACCAGTACCAATACCCCTGCAAGGGGTGTGTAGTATACACAGAGAGGAGAGAGAGAGAGAGAGAGAAGGGAGCTGGAGGAAGGGAAACCAGGACTGCAACAGTGAATACACTCGAACATCTACATTTACGGTAAGTGTACACAACAGTACTATGTTCTTCGTGTTTCACTGTTGCAGTCATCACACTTTGGTTGATTCCCAAAGCTGTAGAAAGGGTGGAGGCAGTCAAGAAATGTTTAGGCTGGCTAGAATGCCCTGCAGGACTGTAGTTGCAAAAACCGCCCTGGATTTCGAAAATATAGGCAGGTGGTAATGCTTGGCGAATGTGTGTACAGAGCTCTGTTATGCAGCCTCCAGAATGTCCCTGGTAGAGACTCCCCAGAGGAATGCTGTAGAGGTAGAAGTTGCCCTAGTGAAATGTGTTCTGACCCCCTGAGGGGTTGGTTTCCCATGGTGTTTGTAGCAGAAATGGATACAGTGTGCTATCCATCTGTAAACTGTCTGTTTTGAAATGGCCTTGCCCTCTGTCCCTGGTGCAAAACTGAGTAGTAACTGGTCAGATTTCCTGAAGTGCTTAGTCCTATCCAGGTAGAATCTCAGCTGTCTGTGCACATCCAAGGAGTGCAGGATCATTCCCCCTTTATTTTGAGGATTAGGGAAGAAGGTTGGCAAATGGATAGATTGGTTGAGAGCCACACTGAACACCACTTTGGGCATAAATTAAGGATGGGTTCTGAAGGAGACCCTGTCAGCATGAAAAATAATGAAAGGTTCCACAGCCGTAAGTGCTTGTAGCTCAGACACTCTTCTCGCTGAAGTGATGGCCAGGAGCAATGCTGTTTTCCAAGAGAGGACTTTTAAGTCTGCTGACCCTGCAGGCTCAAAAGGGAGCAGTGTGAGCTTTTCCAGTAAAAAGTTAAGGTCCCAAACAGGGATGGGTGAGCTCCTTGGTGGCCTTAAGTTGTTTGCCCCTCTCAGGAACTGTTTGATGAGAGGGTGACAGAATAGGGGTGGCTCAGAGTTGTAATGAGCCGAGATGGCAGAGGCATGAATCTTAATGGAGGAAAAGGATAGGCCTCTGTGGAGTAGATCTGCTGAGTAATCCAGGATTAGAAGTAGGGAGGGCAGAGTTGTGTCCACTCCTTTAGACTAAATCCAGGAACAATACCTTTTCTACTTATCAGCATAGGTTTCCTTGTACTGGGTTTTCTGGCTTCAAGAATGACGTCCAGAACCTGCATGCTTAGGCTGGACACTAGGGAAGAATTCAAGGAATAAGCCAAGCTGCAAGACTTAAGGTTTGCAGTTGCGAGATGCAAGATCTGTCCCCCCCTTCTGAGTGAGCAGGGTGGGGCTGTGGGGTAGGTGCCAAGGTGGCACTGGTGACACGTTGTGCAGAAGTGGGTACCAGTGCTGGTGTGGCCAGTCCGGGGCAAACAGAATTGTTCTTGGTCTGTCCTGTCTTATCTTGAGCAATATTCTTGAGAAAAGGGGCAGAGAGGGAAATGCATAGATTGAGAGGTTTACCCACTAGAAGGATATGGCATTCACTTTACAGGCCCTGCTGTGAGGTGTCCTGGTGCAGAATTTGCTGAGCTGGTGATTGCAAGGGGAGGCAAAGAGATCCACCTCTGGGGTCCCCCATTTCTGAATCAGAAGGCTGAAGGTGCTGGGCTCTAATTGCCACTCAAGTGGGTCTAGGAGATTTCTGCTTAATTCGTCTGCCAGTGAGTTTTGTTTGCCTGCCAGGAATCGAGTTTGCAGATGGACCTGCATGTCCAAGGCCGTGTTCCACCGGGGCCATGGCTAAACTGCAGAGTGGGTTCCCCCCGCTTGTTGATGTACCACATAACTGTGGTGTTGTCTGTTTTTATTAGCAGGGGTCCCGGTGAGAGTAGGGATCTGAAAGCTGTTACAGTATGCTGCACAGCTAGCATCTCTTTTTGGTTTATGTGCTGTGCAGATGAATCTGACTTGGGCTCCAGTGGACCGAAATGCACTTGTCGCCCAGGTGTGCCCCCCAGGCATAATCTGTGGTTAGGGTCTGGGCGGCGTGGGGTTGAGTAGAGGGTAGTCCCTTGTTGTGGTTGCATGCTGCTGCCCACCAAAGAAACTCTGTCCTGAGACAAGGTATGATAGGAATGACAGTTTCCAGGTCCTGAGAATGTTGGCAACAAAGACTTTTTAAGTACCACTGAAGTTTCCTCATATGCAGTCTGGCATATGGAATTAGTAGGATGCATGACGCCATGAACCCTAGGGCCTGCAGGATTTTCCTTGCGGATAGCTGGGTTCTGGTGGCCATTTGACTGAAGTAATCTGTCAGATAGGCTTGTTTTTCTGGTGTAAGGAATGCCATCTGGGATGCTGAGTCCAAGCTTGCTCCCATGAATACAATCTTTTGACTGGGGACTAGTTTTGATTTATTTTCGTTGATGGTATATCCCAGGGAGGTTAGAAGGTTTTTTACAAATGTCAGGTGCTGCAACAGCATTTCCTGACTGTCTGCCTGAATCAGGCAGTTGTCCAAGTACAGGTAAATTTGAAATTTTCTCTGTCTGCATTAAGCAATTACTGCAGCCAGGCATTTTGTGAATACTCTGGAAGCAGTGGATAAGCCAAAGGGAAGTGCAGAGAACTGATGATGCATAGATCCTGCCCTGAAGGGAAGATATTTCCTGCATGAGTCCCTTATAGGGATGTGCAGATAGGCTTCTTTTAAATCCAGGGTTGCTAACCTAGCATCTTTGGCTAGCACAGGAAGAAGCTGCTGCAGAGTTAGCATTCTGAATTTTGTTACCACCAGGAAGATGTTTAGAATGGAAAGATCTAGGATTGGGTGCCAAGTGCCCTCTTTTCTGGGTACCAGGAAAAGTCTGGAATAAAACCATTGACCCATCTGTTCTGCAGGAACAGGATGAATTGCCCTTATAGAGAGCAGGGGTTGAATTTGTTTTTGTGCCTCTGCCCACTGGATTGGAGGAAGGTTTGGGAACCCTATTGGGGTTGGCAGTGAGTGGAAGTAAAATTTATACCCCTAGGATACAATGCTGAGGACCCATCCATCTTTGGTAATGGAAATCCAGTTTTTTGCATGATGTGCAAATTTTCCTCCTATGTGGCACAAGCATCTGGGCAGAGGTGGGGAGTGGAGTTGAGAAGTCATTGGGAATTCTTCCCATAAGGGGTGGCTTAACACTCCCTGTTTTTGAAATGGAGGCACTCCATTGCTTAGATCTCTGCATACCATGAGACCGTAGTCTGGGGGTCTGTTTCCCCTGAGTCTATTTTGAGATGTCCTACAGGGGGCTGGAAAGGACCAATGTTTTGAGGGGCAATGCCTACTGAATCTAGGAGGCTGTACTTGCAAGAAATCTTTGACTGTCTGCATAGATGTAGCTTTTTCTTCCATCTTTTTAAGAACCTCTTCTGCTTTGGTGCCAGATTGTCCTTATTCAAAGGAGCGTCTAGTAATTTTGATTTGACATGGTCTGGCAAGGTCTGCTCCTTAAGCCAAGCATGCCTTCTTAGTACAGAACCAGTGACTGCTGCCCTGCAAGATGCTTCTAGGGCGTCAAAGCCACACTGCAATGTATGCTTGCTGACTTGGCTTGCAGAATGCATAAGCTCTTGTAATTCTTTATTTTCTGCACAGTCTGTAAAGGTAGCTATTTTTTGCTTAATAAGTTCCATAATATGTTGTTGGTACTTCAGCATGTGAAACTGGCAATTCAAAGTCCTAATGGCGAGAGTTGCAGAGGTGTATACTTTCTTACCCCATCTGTCTAAAGCTCTGGAATCCCTGTCTAAAGGAGTAGGATTCTTAGCTGTAGTTGCTTTGATACCTTTGGGCCCCTGGGAGATGACCTCTGGGTCAGCAGTAGAATTTTTGAAAAGGAATTTGAGAGAGTCAGGAACTCTGTAGTACCCGTCTGGTTTCCTAGGCCCAGGGGGTAAGGTATCAGGAGTTAAACTGGATTCCATAAAGACATTATCCAAAACATCCAGGACTGGGAGTACTGCTAAAGGCTTCTGTTGTGGCAAGTATAGTCTTGGCATTCCTAGTGGGAATGCTCTCTTAAAGTATGTAAGGTTTCACCAAAAGAAAAATCCTCTGGAGGAGAAGCAGAGGGAATAGATTCCTCTGCATCTGAATCCTCATAAGCAGATAAAGGCATGTCTTCATAATCAGACACCATCGGACTCTTGGTCTGTTAAAGCTGCTGGGGACAGGTCTCGTTTTCTCTAAGCAGGGGAAGGCAGACTTCCCCTAATCAACATAATAAGGTCTTCTGCCACTTTAAGCATTTGATGTTGTGGCAAGGAAGCAGGTGCATTCTTTTGGGTCGTCGTTTCTTTAGGCGTAGAGCGTACTCTTGGCCTTAGAAACTCGGTAGTTTTAGACAGAACTGAAGACGCGTAAGAAGTTGGTTTGTGTCGAATATCGGTAGTGTGAAGAACTTCCTCAGAAGCTGGTGCCTGCTCAGTGGCTCCAGACCCATCCAAGGTGGTGACATTTGCATGTTCCATTGAAGAAGAGTCTTACAGCATACCGGACTCCGAACGGGTTTTGGTAGAGGCCTGCAAATCCACTGAAGCGGGCATCAGGGGCTGCAAAAGCGCGTCACTGAGTACCGGTGAACTGGCGACTAGCTTAACGGAAGCGTTGATGGCAGCTTTGGACCTGTGCGGTCTGTCTCTGTTTTTATCCTTACGTTTTTTTTGGTAGATCAGTAGTCTGATGGCTTACTGAAGCCATTTTGGAATATAAAGATTGAGAACGAAAGTATTTAGCAACAATAAGGGCCCAACGAATAGTTCGGGTGTTGAACAAGGCACAAAACCGACAGCGGGGGATGTCGCAGTCTGGGCCTAAACAGGTGAAGCAGTAAAAATTAAAATCTCGGTGTGGTACTTGCTTTCCACAGGCAAGACAATTGTTAACTTTTTCTGACATTGGTTAGAGCAAGAAAGAATTATCCCAATGGGGTACTTAGCTTTTGAAGACTCCAGGATAATTCAATTCGATAACAAAAACTCAGGTAGCGGCCGACTGGCACTCGTGCGAACTGCTTCGGCTTTGGGCTCCTCGGCAAGAAAGACTGATGTAATGGTATTGGCTGCCTGTTTTTATACCCCTGACGACCTGACGTCAGACCTGGAGTGACAGCAACCGACGCAGAAACACCAAGTCTCTGGTATTCGGGCTGACTGAGGGCTACCTGCAGGCAGATAACCCAAGTGTGATCACTGCAATATTGAAACATGAAGAACATCGGGGAAAACCTGCAGCAAAACAAAAATGGAAAGGATACTTGGTTTTAGCTGTACCAGATGTCCTGAATGTAAGTGGGGAGCGGGGAACATAGGAAAGCAGCAAGAAAAACTGCTGGAATACACAGCTGTAAAGAAAGAAGTATCACTAGCAGAAAACAAGCAGCTAATGTCTTACTTGCAGATTGCTGGAATGAGCATACCTAGAGTGTTGGGTGCAGTTCTGGAAACCACATCTTCACATGGAATGGAAACGACAGAGGCAATTCTGAAGAACAATACAAAAAAATAGTCCCCAGTTGCATCAAAGTTCATATAGAAAAGATAAAGTGTATAGAAAAGCTTACTTTGTGTAATTTCAGGAAAGGAGGCACAAAACAAAAAATACGATAACATTTGTATCTCAAGGAAATTAAAAAAGTGAAATTCCTCAAAAAAGAGAAAGACAGACAGACATGCAGACTGAGAGCTGTATGGGGATAAAAAGGTTAAAGTCTGAAGATTAAATATGTATGACTTCATGGATCTATAGGAAGTTATTTCCCACAAACTGTGGGGGAGGAGGAAGTAGATATAGAAGCAATTAGCAAGGAGGCCCAAAGTAGAACAGGTTGTCTTTTACTTACTGAATACAGACACCAAGAAGTTAGGGGTACGAAGTAACTGGTTACACAGTGCAATCTAATGGTCAAGTGAAATTACACTGTCCAATTTACTAAGTGAGCCTTAGCGTGTAAGGACTACTCCTTTGGGAAGGAATGCCACAGCCATTTTTCAGCACAGAGCAGGCACATGTCTGACTAGTTGATGTTAATATACAATAAGGCTTTTCATATGTTAAATCTGGTTACATTACACAACAACAATGACCTGATGACCAAGTGTTCTGCAAAGGCCAGTTTGCAGAGGTGTACTTGTGGCAGTGCTCTTACTGTTTAAGGGACAGGGACCACTGCAATGTCCACAGGCTCTGAAAGGAATGAGGAAAAAAACTACTATACTGAATATTATATGGAGGCAATAAGTTAATGCATGGGAAATAAGCTTGTGTTTAGACATGGAGTAGTGGTGGTGCTGCGGTAGCATTGTGGCCTCACAGTAAGATGCTGTCCGGTTCAATTCTCAGCTAGAGCGTCTTTTGCGTGGAGACATGCGTGAATGGGCGTACCTTCGTTGAAGGTTGTGCATCAGGGCTGGTAATTCGGCACATAAAAATCAACTACCAATCATTAGCGGACCGGAGTTCCGCTGTGGCGACCCCTAAAAGCCGAAAGAAGAGAGAGAGAGATGATGTAGGGAAAAAATAAGAATGATAGTGAGGGCAATTTAGGAGCACTGTTTTATATATCTGGGATGGTGAATGAAAGGGTAAGAAAAAGATAAGACAGGGAAGAAGTATAAAGCAGGGTTATCCATTGAGCATGAGGGTGTTTGCCATGGTAATGAATGCAGTTATACAAACACACAACTCAGGGTTAGAAGATGACTGATTGTAACTTAAGGAAGGAATAAGGTATGACTAATGCTAACCTATGCAGATGATTTGGCTTTAATAGCCAAACACTGGATGAACGCGATGCAAATTTTGGGTACACCAGAATTACAGTAAAATAAGTAAAAAAAGTAAAGGGTTTGGAGAAGTCGTAAGAATGGAAGAAATTTATTTTGCCAGAAGTGAAATTAATATTTTAGGGGTTACATTTGGAGGGGAAAAAATAGCAATAGGAAAATGGAGACATGTTTTAAAAAATAAAAGTTAACAGATTGGTGGAGGGTGCTTCAACTGTCCCTAAGAAAAAGGGTATACATATTAAACATAAACATTTTAGGTAAACTAGCATACCTAGATGGTGAGTATATGTTTTCAAGCTGCATGTTAAGTGAATTGCTGGATATCTTTTTTTGGTCTTTAGTGGGGAATAAGGTAGAATCCAATGAAAAGAGGGAAGGTTTACAATGTAAAAGAAAAGGGGGTATGAATGTAATAAATCAGATGGTTTTCTTAGCATCAATGGATTTGTTTTGAGTGTTAAAAAGTGCCTGAAAATAGACAACATTAGGAAATTTGAAAAATATAAAGATATGTGGATGGATAGGGGTAACCAAAGGGAAAAGAGAAAAGGTTTGGAAGAGAATGAATATGAAAGTAAAATAAAGAGAATGAAAAGTGATGTAAATAAAGTATAAAATAAAAGTAAAGAATGGTATAAAAATAATGAAAATAAGCTATTAAACTGATCCTACTATTATACTATTTTACTATATTATACTGGGGAAATGAGTGACAAGTACAAGAAACAAGAAAGAAAAGGCAGGAAAGATTTTAAGCCTTTACTGAAGCCAGTGATTTTCTGGGGCATTTATTGTTGGATAAAGTGCCAATGGAAAGTAACATGAAATATAAAATTACAGAAGAGGGAATGTGTAATACCTGTAATACTGAAGACACATCACAACACTGTTTTGGATTGTAAGGAGAAGGAAGGTTTTTAGAAATTATTTAAAGATGTACATGACTGGAAAGTATTTAAAACATTGACATGAACATGGTGCTGTTTGGGAAATATAAGGTTGGATGTGAAAAAAAATTGGGATACAATGTTATTCATTGCTTTTTGGTGTTTATAGAAATAAAGATGTAAAGAACTGCAGTGAAAAAAGAAAAGATAATGAGGAGGCGATATGGGATCCCAAAAAAAGGTTATGGTGGAAAGTGTAGCAAGAGTGAACAGATTGCTGAATGTACTTGGCAAAAGGAATACTTAAAGCGATTATAAAGACGTACAAAATACTAGCTGTGTAAATATAATGACTGTGTTAAATAACAAAAGAAAGAAGATAAAGTGCTAATATAATAAAACAACCCCTACTCTTTTTTTACATCTACCTGAACTACCACCAATTCAGGCAGATGGGGTTCAGTTTAGCATTTCAGCTGACAGACGGCACATTCAGGACTGCAACACCCCCTTATCCTGCACTACAGTATAAATATTATGACATGAATCCCAGGTGTGGTAATAGAACTCACAACTTTCTGATCTTCCAGCACCAACAGTGAATGTGCTACTTGCTGAAGCACTTCCACTGAATGTCAATTCTTCAAGTATTTTGTTCTGGGGACAGAGGTCCATTTATAATAGACTAATGTCCATGTCCTGTCTCACCTTCAAATTAATTACTGCATGATCTGATAAATATTTATCCCTAATGGAAAATCTACTATATAACTCGACAAGGTCTCTCTTACTATAACCACATGTAGTCCACTTGTGTAAAAATTGTAAACCCCATTCTCTTCTCTTGTCAACATTTTCATTAATAAGTCCATGAAGGAAGGGAGAGTAGTGGACATCTGCACCTCACTCAGTAGCTACCACTCCAATGCCATAATTTCACTAACTCAGCACTTTACAAAAATGTGTACACCAACAGCAATTATAATATCTATTAAATGTAAACACCATCTTTAATACCAAACATAATTCTAAACCCTATTCTGGTACAGCTACAGCTCTCTTTGATATTGTTCAATATATCCATGGTAAGCTTGACAATGGAAGCTACATTGGTAATGCCACTGTGGCGCTCTCTAACACGGTTGCACATGCAAGGCTTTTGGAAGTCCTGGATAATCCAAGTTTTTCATTGACTGCATTCAGATGCTTTTAGCTCTGACTATGGCACCCAGGAGACCAGTGATTGACTAATGGCTTAAGCATCTGTTGAAGCTTGTGAGGGGAGGACAGAAGTGATGACAGCTAAGTCTATACATTTTCTTCAGGGAAAAGGGAGGTGCATGTGTTCATGGGTATACTTTTAGCAGTATAAGGAATCACATGCATGTGCTTCTCTACAATGGGGCAGGGATAACTGATGACATCATGCAGGGGTGTGGCATGCATCACAAAGGTCCAATGCACACCAATCCCTTGTATGCTAATGACCATGTGCAGGGAGTTAGGGCCACAATGAAAAGCCTCAATCCTCTTCAAGATAATAACATCACTTCTAGTACACTCAAACCTCTCCTATAGGGGAAACAAACAGGTCACCAGACAGGCCGAAGAGTAAATTCTATATTCAAAGGTTCGCAGATAGCTAGTAAGCAAGCAATCCAAGTGACTACTGAGTAGCCTAGCCAGTTTCTCAGTTGCACTGTCTGCTTAAGCAACTTACTCAGAGTCATGCCGTAGGTATATAAAGACTAACAGAATAAAACACTTGACTATAGCAAACAATTCAATAACAGCTCAGTACTTCAATACTCTGTGCTGTCAAAGGAAGGACTCATGCAAAAAAAAACAAAACAAAAACAATAATACTGCTAACAATAATAACCCTAAGTACAGTCCGAGTTTATGGCAAAAGGTATTCACCTCACTTTGTAACTTAGCAGTCACTTAAATCTCTCCAAAGCTTTCACTCATGTTAGAAGATGCCAGTCTCTTCTTGTGTATCACTCCACAAATTATTTTCCTTACTGCTGGTACCAATTGCTTTTAACATTCTTTCAATTAAAAAAAACAAGACTTTTAAAAAATGCTATTTTTCTTTGTGTGTGTTTATCTTCAAACCCACCATGTGCACTTTTCTATATGTGGCATTTACATATAATTTTCAAACCTACTCAGCACGGTTATGTTACAGAGCTCCAACTAGGTCATCTGACTCCTTCACCACTCCCCAGACTTGTGACCCTATCAAGATGAAGGCAAGGATAAGGCAAATCCTCTTACTAACTTGTACCATGGGCAGCCACCCCCTTTACCCTGCCCTAGTAACAACTTGCCCCTGTTCCACTACATGTGCCTACTCTAACATCAGTTAACTTTCACTTTAAATGTATGCAACATTAATTCCCAAGGTACCTATAACAAAGGTCTTACAGCACATTAGACTATCACATAATTCAGACAATGAGTCCTAACTGTCCTTTAAACCTACTGAACAAACATCTAATCTTCTTAATACTTACTGACATGCTTTGCAAAAACAATACTACCATGACAGTTTTCATGTTTACAGCCCCAAACCATGTTTATACAATGAAAACCAGTAGAAAAAAACATACAGAAATACAGAAAACAGCAGATGAAGTAAACTAGTAATGTATAAATATGTGCAGATGTGAGCATGAGTGTGTATGAATGTCCACCAGTATGGTAAAGGGGGGAATTATACCAATACTACATGGTAATAGCGGTATGAAAAAAATACATGTTTTGAAATTACCGTTTAAATCTCTAGTGCAATGCAATAAATCTAATCAAAGCAGAGTCTTTTTATGCATATTTTATGCTTTTCTTAAAACCTGATTTTGGAATATGCGCTGCAAATAGATAGGAAGTGTTTTCCTTAACTAGGGTCTGATCTAATCAGTAGTAGTGTGTGAGGATGGGTATTTCTTGTTCTAAATTGCACTTTTACAGCCCTGTTTATACTGTTTACCTGAAATAGTCTGGTTCAAAATTAAACAATACCTACATTTTCCACACCTACTTTTAAGTATATAAAAGCTGATATGTTTAACATTGCTAAAATATTTCTGATTTTTTGATACTGAGGATTGCTTGTCTGTGACAAGTAAAGGCTCGCTGCTTTGGAACACTACCTGGGTTTTATAATTTTTGGAATTTATCGTGACTGAGCTCATCAACAAAGTATTAAGTTCACTAGTTTCTTTGTTTTTTTTTTACTTTTTTTTCCTCAACACACATAGTGGTGAGGTTGGAACTAGACAGATTCCTGTACTTGTTCATTTTTCAATAAGAAAACAAAATATATTTGAGAGAATGCATGTTTACTACTGGAAGATGCATTCTAAAAGAATACATAAATGACCTAGATTTCCTGTATAATGGGAATGGTGAGAAGCTAGGATGGAGTAAAAAGAAAAAGGTTAACAGAAGTAAGTTTTAGATTGTCTAATTAAGACAATAGTTACTTAACAATGGAAGATAAAATACCATTACCCTAATGGTGGACGAAGATTGAACTCTTGAACATCAGCTGCCCGAGGTTCAACCCACTACCAAATGGAGTTCTTCCACAGAATATCACTGTGAACAAGTTGCACCAGCTGTGATGCCTTTTTTGGGGGGGGGGATTTTCTGCTTCTTTGTGTTGCTGCGACCATGGAGTTGGTATATGTAAGCTCAGGGTGAGTGGGGGGGGGGGGGGGGGGTGCTTACCTGCAAAAAAAGAAGACTTCAAGAAGTATTTTTCGGCTGTTTTTTTTTTTTTTTTGGGGTGAATGCAATTCTGGGATTGCGATCCTCGGTGCATTCACTTTTGTCCATTCATACTCGAAGTGCTAAATATTAAATATAAACAATATGATGCATTTAGACTCATGTGAACTATATAAATTTAATAAGTACTGGAAAAAGTTGTCCAATATTCAATACATAGGTAGGTATTCCTTTGTAAAGTAAGATTTTTTTTTTTTTTATAAATGAAGGTTGTGCTTATAGAAGGTGGTAAAAACGTGTACACTTTTTATGAACAATTTTTTTATGCTGAAACTGATTGAAAACTGTACTTCTATAGTATTTGATATTAAGTATTTGCATACTAAATATAAATATATATCTGTTTGCAAGTGACTTTATGATATACATTGCTACAAATGTTTGTTATTCTTAATAAAATTTGAATAAAAAATTTAATAAAAAAAATTTGTATTTTTATTATAAAACTAGTTTACTACCTTCTTCCATTAACTAAATCCAGTTTTATTAGTGAACTGTATTCAAACTTATGGGAGACATTGTCAATCAGGTGAACACAGTTATAAGCAATTTAAATATACTCAGGTGACATGGGTGTTTTGCCTGCATAGAGATTTCACATTATCTTCTCTGCTGTTAACTAATTAATGAATATTAACAATAATGCCTGTTATGTTCAGTGGGCTTATTCCTTTCTATACTCCAACACATAACATGCTTGCATATTTATTTACCTGTTACTTAGGTAGGTGGGCTGGTTTGAACAGTCTCTTCAGCGATGACCTTGGCCACAGGGACATAAAACATCTAATAGTGATTTCACATGAAGTCTAGAATACACACCCATTACAGAAGGTTTTACAGAAAGCCCAGTGTTACAGAGAACATGTTATTTTCCTATGTTCAACCATAGGATTAAAATGTCTTTATTTTATTTTCTTCAGCTGTTACAGAGCCCAAGTTGGCTATGGCTAACTTGCAATGGATGTGAGGATGTGGAATACTGCATGTTCATTACATTACATCTATCATGTAATAACTTTGCAAGTCCATGTTACTATTTTTAACATACTCTGTATCCTGTGCTTGTTCTATGTGGAGCTTTTCTCCCCGGGCCTCTGCTGAGAAAGGACATGTGTCCAGTCGGACTTTCCCAGTAAACAAATGTAAAATAAATAAAATAAAATAATACATGTTCCAATGCTAAAATCCTGCCCTTCTAAAATACTATATAGTTTGCCTCTATTTAAAGTATGTAATAAATGACTACCAGAAATAAAAATGAAACAGAACAACACTCACTAACTGCTAACAAATAAACTGCTGTAACAGAAATCATAGCTGTCTTTTCTAATGCTTTTATTTTTGTTGGTGAATAAGACATCTAACAAAAAAGTAATGTAATTATTTTATTATTAAAGTTGCTATAGTCTTAGGAGCAGGTGAAAGATTTCACAGTGTAAAGCATACAATCTCAACTGTCCACAGTTTCACAGAATGTCAGGAATTTTGCCATATATTTGTTCCTCATAAAATCTGTGGTTTGCTGACAAATTATTGAGGATTGAAATCACTAAATAATGGCATGAGTTTTAAATCTCATTTCCTGAAGAAAATGCATATTAATGCAAAACCGGTTATTCTAACAATGTTATAAATTTATAAGAGCAATATTTGAAATCTTTACCTGATTTTGGGCTTTTCCCCCCTCCCCCATTATTTTTGAGTTTGTCCAGAATTCTTATGCTAATAGATTGAGACAGCTATTGGTTTCACAGATGATCAAATATGGATTACGGAGATGTCACAGAAAATAGTTATGGTTATTTATTGTTTGATTTGCTTATTTGAAGACATAGCTGGTGAGCAACACAGCTGCTTGTTATCGCCTAATTAAAGAAATGTCAAGTGACTGCTTTTACTCTAATAAAATTTTGAATGTTAAGACTTGTATATTAAAGTACATAACCAACATAGCATCACATAAAATCGTTAAAGACAATTAATGCACGATTCCTATTTCCAAGATCTTTCCTACAAAAGCAGCAGGCAGTAAATGTAAACCACTACATATAAGCATACACAGTACTAACTACTTCAGGTAAAATAAGTTTATCATCACTCTGTTTTATTACTGCACGTGTCAGTTCCCTAATATTTGCATTCTTCTAGTAAAATTATTCAAAAATCTCAGTCAGACCCAGGGCTAGTCACTTCATTATGAATTTTTAATTTAGTGTTAAAAAATGCTCCCCTGGCATGTCTGTACTTGGTATGAACTTACCAGCTCTCTAACAGTTTCTGCAGGCATATCTCGGATAGGCTCTTTCACATCTAGTGTTTAAAAAAGTGCTGCCCTGGCATGTCTGTACTTGGTATGAACTTACCATCTCTCGAATCGTTTCAGCAGGCATGTCTTGGATAGGCTCTTTCATGTAACACAAAGCCGGTAGGGAAGTTCCAAAGCAACTTGGGCAGTAGTTTCCGGAAATTGCTACAAAAAAGTCTTTTCCTCTGTCCAGATGTAGGATTAATATATCCTCAATTTTTTCATCACCCAAATTTAGCTGTGTAGCTGTAGATTTATTTACAAAAACTTCTAGATTAATCTCTAAGTCAGTACCTGCAAGAAAAAAAAAAGACATAATAGGCCAATAACAAGCCGATACCAAAAGCCAAGCCAAAACATACCATTTCCATGTCATTTCTCATGGGGCACCTATGCCTAGCCATTGGAGACCTGGTTGTCCCCAGTTTCCTGCATCTCCGCAAGTCTAATCCTTGCACTAACACCAGAAAAAGGGAACAAAATATTCACCGACAAATTAACAAAACAAAGTGGAAAGAGACAGGTTTATCACAAAGCATCTCTGGAACAGACTTTCCCTGCACTTTAAACAGTATGTTTCACTAGCATCTACAACAAAATTGACTAGCTTAGAACTCCTTGAAAAAGATGGTACAGCCTGAGAGTGGGTTCTGGCAAGGTGTACAGGGTCCTAAGACTAAATTGTCTTGAAAAAAATATGAATCTATAAAAAGTGCTACAAATGGGAATATTTAGAAATGTAGATCTGCACTCAAATAATACACTAAAAAAGCAAAAAGAAATCTGTGAAACCCAGGGATTATGTCCGATTATGTTTACTGACTAAGCAACCTCGAAGACGACAGCAATTAGGTATGGGTGTGGGCAGTGCCTGCAACTTTGCCAAATTAAAAAATATTTACACATTTAACTTTGGTCTTTACTATCTCAACTAAAAGATCACCTGGGTAAACAGAACCACATCCATTGCTATTAGATTAACACTGCTGATCTCACTAGGCTGGCCCACTTTGAAAAAGACAGACAACACATAAATGTATGAATATAAAATGCTTATCATACAAAAGTGAAATGATTTCAAGGATGCATCTGGAGCATTTCCCCCTGGACCTCCGCTGAAAATGGGCTCCGTTCCAGTCGGACTTTCCAGGTAAATAAAATGTTAAATTACAAAAAAATGTAAAAATGGAGTGGGGTCGAAACGTACACCCACACAAAGAAACAGTAATGTAAGGTTAGGGCAAAGTGTATCTGTAAAGAGGCAGGCTGCAATATCCAAACTCAAAGAATCTTAGCTGTGCTGCAGTACACATTCAGAGTGGTGTTTAAAGTGTTGCAGCACCTAGGAACATGGATAGTAAGCCTACTGCAAATGCCATATATGCAACTAGAGAAAAATTATGCACTTTTTCAAAACGACACTGACATCAACACCTACAGCCACATCTCATGGAGCTCCTGCTTCTAAGTCCATAAGGCAGGTTACCATACAACCCAACATTCTTGTCAATGAAGACTCCACTGTGAGACACAGTGATGTCCCTCTTTCCAGACTAAGACAAAAGTCACAGTCAGTTGCTTATCAGGTGCCAGGATCTGCCAGATTACTCACACACTCAGGCCACGGGAACAAAAGTACCAGAATGATTCTATCATAGTCCATGTGGGTTTAAATGACCTGACAGTCACCTCACCACACTGTATAAAGTGAGACATTTATTTATTATTTAAATTTGTTTACTGGGAAAGTCCGACCTCGAACGAGCCAATTTTCAGTGGAGGCCCAGGGAGAAATGCTCCAGATGCATGTCTTTGTAATATGGGAGGAAACCCACATGAATGCAGGGAGGACATGCAGACTCTGCAAAGAAGGAACCCCAACCAAAAATCAATCCGGAGAACCTCTTGCTGTGAGGCGACAATGCTAACTGCTATGGCACTGCAGCATTTGACATGATGGAGATCTTGGAGTATGTGTCTAAGGCTGGTATAAGCCTAACAAATGAGCAGCATTCTACCTTCTCCAGTGATAATGCCACAATATGAACAGAATGTGACTGACTTTAGTAAGTGACTTACTTTCTGGTGCCATTCTAATGAGGTACTGTATCTGACAACATGGAAGGAGGTGACCAAAAGACTAGACTGCTTTGCCAGATATACTCTGCATCTCTTTCCTCTACACTTTTCTAATCTTAGTTAAAATATTGTCCTCCCACACAGTACCTTTTTTAAGCAATGACAGTATGACAATCCTTTCAAAGTAGCAAATCAAAACCAAGAATATCTAAAGGTGTTACTGCTCAATAACAGGAGTCTAAACAAGAAATTCTACTCCCTACAAGCTCTTCTCATCCTGGAAAAGGCTGACTTGTGTGAAGTTAATGAGACATGGTTTAAAGATGTGGAGAGTACCCCAGCAGTGTAAGGCTATAATACTTCCCACACATTTAGACCAGCTACTGCAAAAGCAGGAACTAAAGGTGGAGGTTTTTTGATCTGCATCAAAAATAAATATATTTCAAGGCTGGTCAAACAGGACCAAGCTATAGGTTCCACTCTATGACCCAGGAAACGCAAGATGTATTTAAGCTTACTGGAGACACTCACCATCCAACCCATTACCATATTCTTGCATGACTTTAATTACTCCACTATTAACTGGAAATCATAAATGACACCAAACGTATGGGCACAGAGATTCTTGGACTTTATAAACACAAACCCCCTGGATCAGAAAAAGATGCAAAGCTATCATGTGACTTTTATCCTTGATTTAAATTCTGGTGTGTTTTTTGCATTAACTATCTGAAGAAGCCTTGGTATTTTAGGACAAAAGTGCTTATCATTTACTATTCTGTATTATATTAAAGACAGCTTGTTTTTGAGCTACCGTGTCCATGCCGTTTTGGAGTAATTAATAATTGAAAATAGTGATGGTAAAACAGAAGCTGTCAGTTGGGAACAGGTAAATACAAAACTTAAATTGGAGAAGTGGCTAACAATACATAAAATTACTGGAAAAAAAAACTTTATTTAGGTTATCACCAGACATTTAGTAATAATGGTCAATGAAATACATTTATCACTCATGAAGTACAGGCAGTCAGGTTTTAAAGGGTGAAGGCTTGGTACGAATACAGTTCCAAATAGAAGAGAACTATCCTTGTACAAAAAGTTTTAAATGAAGCATGATTCTGATTGGTTCTAATTGTTAATGCTTGGGCATTCCAGAATCTGGCTACAGAACATGAACAGAGAAGCTGTCCAGAAGGTAAATTTGGCTTGTAGACCTGTAATAAGCATTGATTTTCTGATCTAAGAGGCCTTTTAGGATGTAATTAGTGAAGTAAGAACAGGACAGTCAAGAGGTTTATACAGTGAAAAAGAATGGCATGAAAATTATTCTAGAGAGAAAATGGCAAGGGTAGGAAGAATTAGAGTGGATAGAGGAATATTGGGAATGTAATGAGGAAGAGAGGGAAGTAGAGCAGAATGTAATTAAATTGGCAAGTAGAGGATGACTGATAAGAGATGAACAGATAGGATTCAAATGAGTTTGAGAACAGTAGTAGAGAAAGGTATAGTCTTGGATATGTTAACAACTTTTTATTTGATTTGGGTAGTGATTAGACAGTGGGGTGGTGGAGGGTAATTAGAGAAGGCAATACAAGCAATTATGAAATAGACTGGGAGTGGTTGGGAAGGGAGATAATTAGCAGTATTATGATTGATCAGTCCAGTGAAGTGGATGGAACTGCATAAATTAAGTTTTGGAGCAGTGGAGGTGGCTGGGAATTGAGGGTAGGGTAGGTGAATGAAGCAATCTGACCCACTGGTGAGGGAGGCGAAGAAAAACAATCAGGAATAACAGAACGGTAAGGGAGTTAAATCCAGAGAAAGACAAATCTAAGAACTGTCCCTGGTAGATTTAGTGATGCTATATTTATTTATTTATTTATTTATACGCCTGAGTTGAGATAACAATTATAACTGTAGTCTACTTGAGATCTTGCCAGTGAGCACTATGGAAGAAGTTGTAGTGGCTGTAAGTGCAGAACAGAAATTCAGCTACTTGAAGTTAATAAAAAAGTTATTTAGCAGAAAACTGGGCTATTGGGTTGGGAAGTGGGGGAGGTCCACAAGCTGCATGAGAGCCAAACAACAGGCACCAGCACAGATATTACAACTTAACAGTAGTCAGCAGATAACACTTTAAGGTAAATACTAAAAATAAAGAATACAAATATATAGGGACAGTAGCCCTACTCATTAGGATAGGTCTTGCAGGCTTCATGAAAATAAGTAGCTGCGAATGCACTTTTATCAACTTTTCTTGTGGAGCTGCTTTTGGAGGAGAACAGCCATGTCACTTCAGTTTATTCAGTTAAAGCAGTATGGGTGCTGCTCTGACAAATTTTTCACAGGGTAGATGTAGGGCAGCAGACTGTAGCATACTTTAGTAGGCTTGTAGGCATGTACCACAATGTCCTACTGGAACCATGCTTTTGTGTGAAATGGACCACTGTTTCAATTGAGCCAGCATGATAACCTACCCAGTATCTGTAATGTCCAAGTGTGTAGTCTAACAAGTCCCATTAATTCTTCTAGCAGACATCTCCCAGAAAGCTGACTGCTTCTCCAAATAACTTGCTCAAAATCTATATAACAGCTCTTGTTCAACCTTCCATTATGACTATGAGTTCCACAACTCAAACCCAACATTTTATTTAAAAATTTATAGCATGAACACTAATAGGACATTTGCTAAACAAAAAATACAGTCTCATAATGAAACCAGATTTAGCATCAACAGTAAACTTCTCTACCCTTGAAACGCATTAATTAAAATGTCACAAACCACATTCAAAGAAAATGAATCTAGCCAGCTAATGGTGGATCAAGTTTATCGCTGTGCTATTTTCAAACCATAGGCTCCTTGCACACATCTTTAGGACCATGCAGGGATGCATGTGTTCTTTCACTCACTTTCCTGATTGTATTAAATTATATTCCTTGTATAATACAGCACCATTTGTTACTGTGTTTTTAAAATTTGTAGTTTTTAACATTTTTCCATTAAGCAATGAAACAAAATATATGAACCAATAGTTCCCTATCATAAGAGTGAACGCTGAAAATAATGAGCGCTCTTCTGTCGAACTGTAAAGTTCGAAAGCTGAGAATGTCGAAGTCACGGAACAGCGATTTTTTTCCCAGGGAAAAAATTGCTGGGCTGTTCTTGGGACTTCACTGTTTTCTCCACTGTAGTGCAATTTCGGAGTTGGCATATTTAAGTTTGGGGTGTGTGGGGGGCCCAGCCCCCCCACTTTATTTTGTTTATATATATACATATATATATATATATATATATATATATATATATATATATATATATATATAAATATATATATTTTTTTGGATCAGCGAATTTGTTTCCCTGGGAAAAAATTCTCTGATCCGTGACTTCGACATTTTTGGCTTTCGAACTTTATAGTTCGACAGAATAGCGTTCGCTATTTTTAGAGTTCACTGTTTTGATACAGACATGAACCAATAATGACAAAATTTGCCCATTTCAGAGCATTTCAACCATAAAGGCCACTCAATATCAGTCAATACGCACAGTCTCTGCAGAAGTAAAAGTCATCTGAATAATTATAAATTAAAAAGATCTGTAATTAATGAAGAGGTTGCTGCTAGCAAACAACTTTATATTCCAGTGTTTCACATACAAATTCAGTGCCTGCTGTCCTTGAATAATAAATTGCCTAGGTTACATTAAAAAAATGCTAAGTTGATAATATTACAATAGGTAATGGATGGCAAACTCATAATAGGTTCATAGTTACTAGACATCTCATCTAAAAGAGGACACACTCAGGAATGACAGAATGAGCTTTGTCCACATAGTATATGAACTGCCTATAGATATACAGAGTATCAATAATTTCTTTCTTGTTTTAACAGCCTATAACTCAGATACTCTTTTTCTAAAATATGATATTCCATGTTAAGAACCTCAAATCAGCCTGATGAACTAGCTCAAATGGAAAAATAGTGAGCTTTTCGAGCACAAAGTTAAGAACCTAAGGAGGAGCCGCCTGTTTTCTAGGTCAACAGATATACAAAACCCCTTTGAAAAACTGCTTGATATAAGGATGGGTAGAAAGGGGGGACCCAAGGCCAGAAACAATGAAATGGCTGGCAAATGAACCTTGACCGAGTAGTAAGAAAGACAAGAGGACAGTAAAACATTCAAATTCTCAAGAACCAGAGGCAGTCAGTCCTTAAAAGTGCCCTGGTTCTTGGAATGGCACCAACTAGAGAATCTTTTCTACTTACACATATATGATTTTCTAGTAACAGTTTTTTTAGCGTCTTTCAGTACCTGCTGAAGTTGTCTATAAGGTAAGAGAAATTTCTCATCCAGTCAGCCAGTTGAAGAATCTTTGGGTGGAGTGTATCAAACAACACCTGTCTAGTGTCAGTAAGTAAAGTATGTGTTGCATTTAAACCCAATGTTTGAGCTGGTTTGGGCTTGTACGACCATTGCGTACTGCAGATGGACTATTTTTAGCCCACTGGAAGGTATTCCAGCTACAAACGTTCCCTTAGTAGCACTTGTGTGATCACCTAGTAGTAACTCATCTTAGACCTTCCACCCTTTACCCCCAGATTCTGACAGATATGGATGGACAATTTCATAAGGTTTCTCCTGCCAGTCTGGTTGGGCATCTTGACACAGTGTAGCAAATGCCTCATGTACATGAACAACCCTCTACTACTACCACCTAGGAACACAATTTGTGAGAGATGCAATTATATTAGGAACCTAGAGTCTATGCTCTCTCCCTCACAAGCCAATATATCTGGCACTGAGAAGGATGTCAGCACAAACACCACACCTCAAACACCACCCAGACCTACACAACACACACTCACATATGCGGAGGTCCTCAACAAAAACAAACCCAAATAAGAGAGACGTCTGAGGCAAAAACACACTCGAATTCCACAGCCCATCACAACACACACAGTCCACACACACCTGTGTCTTACTGCCACTAAGTACTACCATAAACTCAACACATCAGTCATAAGAGACTCCATTGCAAGACACACAGATGTGCTCCTCACCAGGCTAGATAAGGAGAAAGTCACAGTTGGTTGTTTTTCAGGTGCCAGAATCAGCCATATCACACATGCACTCAAGTCTCTCAATAACAGCTTTTGTTATGACTCTGTTATACTCCATGTTGGCATGAATGACTTGGGGCGTGCCTCCTTGGACTATATAAAGAGAAACATGACTGAGCTCACTGAATACATGTCCCAGGCAGGTAAGTCTCTCGCCTTAAGCAACATTCTGCTGTCACCCAGAATGATGCCTCAATACAAACAGAAAATGATGGACTTTAACAATTGGCTTAGTCTCTGGTGTCATTTCAAAGGGATCCAGTACCTGACAGCCTGGGAAGACATGATCAACAGACCATGGTGTTTTGCCAGAGATGGCCTATCGGTCTCCCTTGGGCTTCAGGCTTCTGGCAAAGGCTCTTGCCTCCCCATAGTGCTTTTTTTAGGCAATGACATGAGTTTAAAACTAGCAACATGAAAATTTCACTAAAATGCAAATTAAAGGTCATGCTGCTAAATGCTAGGAGTCTAAACATTAAACTGCACTCATTGCAAGCATTCTTAATGCTGGAAGATGCTGACATTTGTCCAGTCACAGAAACCTGGTTCAAAGCTGCGGAGAGGACCCTAGCCATACCAGGTTACTCATCCTATGATAAATTCAGACCCCAAACCGTGAGCAGCAAAGCAAAAGGAGATTGAGTTTCAATATATGTTAAAGGGGTCTGTATCACGTTATCGTACTGCAAAAAAATCAAACATCATATGGTCGGCACAATATGTTCGAATTTTTCGATGTGCGAGCGTGTCAATGGAGATCTCCATTACAGTGCAGAATGGGAAGATTTCCCTTTTCTGCACTGTAGTGCGATCTTGGGTGTTGGTATATTTAAGTAGCGGGGTGTGTAAGGGGGCCTTCCCCCTGCTTAAGACGTTCAGGAGTTAATTTTTGTGGGGTTTTTTTGGTTTTTATTACATTTTAGAACATTTACGAGTTTGATCATACGGTGACGACCATATGATATTCGAACTTGTAAACATTCGATAATGTGATATAAACGCTATTAAAGACATACACACCTCCAAACTGGTCAAACATTATGACAGACAGGAGAAACTCCAAGTGCAGTTAACCATTGACAAGACCCCTATTCAAATCATAACTAGCTACAAGTCCCCAACTTTGACTCAAGACGCCTATTTCACCTATCGGGACCTCTTCAAATCTATCAAGATTCAACTCTTTACCCTTATCCTGGGTGACTTTAACTATTCAACCATAGACTGGAAAAACTACTTATGCCAAAACACAAATTCCCCAGAGTTTCCTTGATTTTGTCAATGCAAATGCTTTGGACTAGCTGGCTGACACTCACACAAAAGGTGATAATATTTTGGACTTGTTATTAACCAACATGAGTAACCACTGCAGCATCCCTACAGTATCATCCTTCCTGGTAAGATCCAACCAGAAAGCTGTCAGTTTTGCCCCCACCCCCCTGACTAGGGTAAAACAAAAAAACTTCTCCAAAGTTGATTATAACCTCCTGAGGGAAGGTATAAATGGGCTTCATAGTTCCTTCCCCCTCCATAGGAACTGGCACAAATGTCCAAACTTACACCAAAGTACTATACAAGCATTTATACAGCTGCATGGAATTAGGAATACTCAACATGACAAAATCATCCTCCTCAAGGAAAATTAAAGCTGTCTGGTGGACATCTGCAATAAATAAAACTCTACAATAAAAGGAAAAAATTGCTGTTGAGGAACAAGAAGGAGCAGGTGCTTAATTGGAAGAAACCTCTCCTTAGCCTGAACAAGCAAATAAGAGCACTAGCGAAATCCTCCAAAGCAAACTTTGAGTCCAAACTGGCCACATCTACTGAAGACTATCATAAGGCCTTCTTCACATATGTCCACCATCTCAAAGGAAGCACTCAGATCTGCTCAGAACTGGTGGTCAAGGACACCACATACACAAACACAGTAGATATAGTCAACCTGCTGGCAGACAGGTTCAATGAAACCCCTCTGTCCCCCCATCAGTAAATCAGGACATCCCCAGCACCTGCCCCCCTCCCCTTATCTCTAGGGAGCAAGTCATCACTGTCCTCTAAAGGCAATAAATACAGCCTCCATGGGACCCGATGACATCTCATGCTGCATCCTACATGAACTCAGGCAGGAACATGCAGCTCCATTAGGGTCCCTATTCAATCAAAGCCTGAGTACCGGCTTCATACCAACTACAAGTTAGCACTGCAAACCTTAAACCACCTTCAGACAATAATGCTGAAATCCTCATTTCTAAATTTCAGGTCAACTCATGTAAATTCATATATATCATCTGTATCTAACTTCCTCCAGGAAATAACATTAATACCCTTGAAAATATCCTTAACTGGCTTTCTATTAACCTCCCACAAGAAACTATAGTCTTAGGAGACTTTAATATTGATGGAAGTCCTGTAGTAATATACACCCTACCACCCATATTAACCTATATGGCTTCTCACAAACTATTAACTCCCCTACCAGAATTAATAAACCCAATAACAAAGAAAGCACCTTAGACTGGATTTTGACTAATACTCCTCACCAAACATACAAAGTAGGAACCCTCCCAGATGACCTAAGTAACCACTCACTAACTTACATTATCAGACATAAAACCAACCTAACTTACCCAAAAATACGCACCAAAAAGCATTTTAAACCAGAACCTTTCCAAACAGAACTGAAACACTGTAATTGGTCACCACTAAAATCCCTCCCACTAAATGAAGCTGTGGAATACTTTAATTCCACATTCTTAGCCATCCTTGACCACCATACCCCAACTTGCTCTGTTAGAAATAAAACTAAACCTGCCCCTTGGCTCTCAAACGCTACCAGGCAAAAAAATCCTTGTTAGAAACAAATCCTGGGCAAAATGGCGTACTACTAAGAATCCTACAGATCACCAAACCTTTAGACAACTTAGGAATAATACAAAAAAAGCCATCCACTTAGACAAAAAAAACTTTTACTTCCAACTACAGCAAACTTACCAAAAGAAACCACAAAAGTTTTGGACTAGCATTAACAAACTACTACACCCAGGTCAATCTATCACACCTAACCCACAAGGATCTAACCCTGAGAATCCCACACATACTGCTAATGCCTTCAATTCTTTCTTCACAGACACCATCCAAACTCTTGCTAGTCAACTATCTCCAGATACCTCACATCTGCCTACATCTACTACAAGCCCACCTCCATCATTTCAGTTACAACCAGTTTCTACTTCCTTTATTTGCTCCCTTCTCCAAAAACTAAAACCTACCACCCACTCAGCTGACCATCTCCCAGAAGAATACCTGCAAAAAGGAGCTAAAGTCATAGCCTATCCCATTTCCATTCTGGTTAACAGAGCCATAAGTGAAGGAACTATCCCATCTATCTGGAACATTCCTCACATCATCCCACTACATAAAGGTAGGAATTCTAATGACTTTTCTAACTACCGTCCTATAGCTCTACTATCTCCTCTAGCACAAATAAAGGAGAAATGCATCCATAAGCAACTACTTAACCACCTACTCCAAAATAACTTGCCAACTGTCAACATGGATTTAGACCTTTCCACAGTACTACCACTGCCCTCCTATCCTTCACAGACTGCATTAACAAAAACCGTAACAACAATATTCTTTTCTCAGCAGTCTTTATAGATTTATCTAAAGCTTTCAATATGGTTAATCACCAGCTCCTTATAAATATACTGAAATCCCTTTCACTTGAACCTCTAGCCATAAATTGGTTTAAATCTTACTTAGACAATAGACAACAGGCTGTGCTATGGGACAATAAACTATCTAATCACCTTCCCATTTCCCCATGGTGTTCTTCAGGGCTCCATATTAGGCCCACTCCTATTTTCCATCTTTATTAATGACCTTCACTCAGCAATTCCTCACACCACCTGTATTCAATACGCAGACAACTCTACAATAATTTGTTCAGCCACTTCTCCAACCGAACTACAGTCCCTTACACAAAATGCATTCAATACAGTAGAACAATGTTTTTTAAACCGCTGCCTCCTCGTACCCCCCCCCCAAAAAAAAACTAAACTTTTACTGTTCACTCCAACCCGAAAGTCCACCCCAATAAATTTCTCACTCATATCTAATAATGGCACTCTCACATCTCCTGACCCAACCACTAAACTCTTACGAATAACAATAGATAGCAACCTTAACTTCGATACTCATATAAACAGCACAGTAAAAACAGTCAACAAAAAATTGGGGTCCCTCTATAGAATCAAACCCTTTCTTACACCAGTAGCCAGGACTGCTATAGCCAGAACTCACTTAATCTCCACTCTACCCTCTGCTTCACCTATATACACTAATCTTTCTAAAAACAACCTCAACGAACTGGCAATCTCCTATAATAATATTGCTAGATTTGCAACTGCCTCTCCTTTTAGAATACATCGCTGTCTTAATCTAAAGCAACTAGGATGGCTAGAATTTCTAAACCAGCTACAGTTTCACCAGCTTGCTATAGCCCATAAGACCCTATATCAACCCACCAACACTCCAATACTCACTAGCCTCATTACCCCTTACAACAATCTTAAGAATGTACATTCCTCAAACAAACTGCTTATCAATACTTGCAGATCCAACAACTTGGCAGGAGACTCACTGTTCTCTAATACTGTTGGAAAGCACTGGAATCTTTTACCCACTGAACTCGTATCTCTGTATTCATTAACACTTTTTAAACAAAATCTAAAACTATTCCTCAATACACATTGGTTATGCCCCTGTACAAACCTTAACTTTCTTCCTTTATACTAATGAATACTCTTCACCTTTATAGACTTATTCTTACAGAACCGAAAGACCATGTTATGGCAATTTAAATATATGTATACAGTAACATCTCTTGTATATTACCTATTACTGTTTGTGTTTTGCTCACGATGACTACAGTATTTTTTTAACAACAACAGCTGTTTAGGATTGGACTGTTGCAACATTCTATATTGTATTTTCTATCTGTCTTGGAGCTTTTCTCCCCGGGCCTCTACTGAAAATGGACATGTATCCAGTTAGACTAGCCCGGTCAACAAATGTAAAATAAATTAAATAAATAAATAAATAAAGTGAAGGACAGCCATTGTCATCCCTCTGCACAAAGGTGGAATGTCCACCGATCCAGGAAATTATAGACCCATCATCCTAACTAGCCTAATCTGCAAGGCCATGGAACGGATTATCGTGGACCTCATTAGCAAGGACATGAGCAACTTCCAAACACTAGATCCCATACAGTTTGGTTTCATCAAGGAGAGATCATGCCTCTTAAATTTGGTGGATTTCTGTCTGATTTCTTTGAGACAGCCAACAAAGCCATGGACAAGAGGAAGACGGTGCACACCACCTACCTTGACCTGACCAAAGTATTTGATACTATTCCCCACTCAGGTATAATAGATAAACTCTCTCAACTAGGCATCAATCCGTACGTTACCAAATGGGTAGCAAACTGGCTCACTGACAGAACCCACATAGTCAAAATAGGTGAAGTCACCTCAAGCAGTAGACCTGTAATGAGCAGTGTGCTTTAAGGATCGGTCTTGGGGCCTCTGTTGTTTGGGATATACGTTTCTGAGGTGCAAGCCAAACCAGTGGGCTATGGCTGACCAGGTTTGCAGATGACTGCAAGCTGGACGCTGTCATCAATTTCCCCAGTGATGTGGACATCCTCCAAGAGGGTCTCACCTAAACAAATGACTGGTGCCAGAAACATGGCTTCAAACTGAATGCCAAAAAATGTATCACCATCCCCTTTGGGGAGAGTGACGTCCACACAAATTATCAAATTAATAACAAGGTCCTAAGCACGCAATCAGTTGTGAGGGACTTGGGCACACAGGAAAATAGCAAATTGACTTTTCACCACCATATTGCCTCCGCTGCATGGAAAGCTTTCTACATGACCCACCTCATTAGGAAGGGTATCTCATCCCAGGACAAGGAGGTCATAACATACCTGTATTCATCCCTGAGTACAACTCCCCTTTCGGCATGTACCTCACAAAGCACATGCAGCAGCTGGAGAGACTACACAGGTTCCTCACCAGGAGAATCCAGGGCTTCAAACATTTACCCTACAGAGATAGGCTAAAAGCCCTGTCCCTCTACTCAGTCTCATACAGACTCCTTAGAGGTGACCTCTGTCTGGCATACAAAGCAATCTCAGACCCTGCCTTGATGGGACGGCTGCATATCCACAAGTCAAGCTCCACTCAATTAACTCTCATGCATAACTTCAACCTGGTCTGTGACATCAATACGACTTGTTGGCAGCACAGATTTGTGTCCCAGAGACTCCCCCTTCTGTGGAATAGACTCCCTCTCCACATCAAGCAGAGTACCTCATTAACCCTTTTTTAAGCTCAGCCTGGATAACTGAATGGGGATTCCACCTCTGTCCCCTGCTGGACTGGGGAATTGGGTGCTGACTTGCTGGAACATGGACTCAGGGCCAATAGCCTAGTAACTTCCTATGATCCTATGTACT